>NC_064849.1:112266112-112566112 GCF_024139225.1 Suncus etruscus | reverse complement strand
CCAAACAAATTTCAAAAGTGCCTGATCCACTTCTTTGAAGAATGTCATGGGTATCTTTAGAGGGATCACATTAAATCTGTATAATGCCTTGGGGAATATTGCCATTTTGATGATGTTAATCCTGCCAATCAATGAGCAGGGCTAGCCTAGAATGGCTGAATGCTTGAAAGGTTATGAAATAGGCCACACCCATGTGGTGAATAGGGCATGAATAAAGCTGATGCTTCCTGAAGCCTGCCTGTGAGTGAGTCTTCATTACGCCGTTCACCTGGGCTTGGGACCCACCGGCTGCATGGGGGATGAAGCCACGTGGCTGGGGCCTAAGCACAAAGGCCTCCATCCATCGCCATCCAGCTCCATCGTTAATTATTTAAGTCAACAACCAGGGTATGTGTTTCCATTTCCGTGTGTCCTCTCTTACTTCTTGGAGCAGAGTTTTATAGTTTTCTTTGTATGGGTCCTTCACATTTTTAGTCAAGTTGATTCCAAGATATTTGAGTTTGTGTGGCACTATTGTGAATGGGGTTGTTTTCTTAATGTCCATTTCTTCCTTATTACTATTGGTGTATAGAAAGGCCATTGATTTTTGTGTGTTAATTTTGTAGCCTGCCACCTTGCTATAGGAGTCTATTGTTTCTAGAAGCTTTTTGGTAGAGTCTTTAGGGTTTTCTAAGTAGAGTATCATGTCTTCTATAAACAGTGAGAGCTTGACTTCTTCCTTTCCTATCTGGATTCCCTTGATATCTTTTTCTTGCCTAATCACTATAGCGAGTACTTCCAGTGCTCTGTTGAATAGGAGTGGTGAGAGAGGACAGCCTTGTCTTGTGCCAGAATTTAGAGGGAAGGCTTTTAGCTTTTCTCCATTGAGATGGAGGTAGATGGCCTTTACTATATTGAGAAAGGTTCCTTCCATTCCCATCTTGCTGAGAGTTTTGATCAAGAATGAGTGTTAGACTTTATCAAATGCTTTCTCTGCATCTATTGATATGATCCTGTGGTTTTTATTTTTCTTATTGTTGATGTTGTGTATTATGTTGATAGATTTACGGATGTTAAACCATCCTTGCATTCCTGGGATGAAACCTACTTGATCATAGTGGATGATCTTCTTAATGAGGCATTGAATCCTATTTGCCAGGACTTTGTTGAGGATCTTTGCATCTGCATTCATCAGCGATATTGGTCTTTAATTTTCTTTTTTCGTAGCATCTCTGTCTGGTTTAGGTATCAAGGTGATGTTGGCTTCATAAAAGCTATTTGAAAGTGTTTCCATTTGTTCTCTTTCATGAAAGAGTTATGCCAGGATTGGTAGTAGTTCCTCTTGGGAAGTTTGAAAGAATTCATTAGTGAATCCATCTGGGCCTGGGCTTTTGTTTTTGGGCAGACATTTGATCACCGTTTTAATTTCATCAATAGTGATGGGGCTGTTTAGATATGCTACATCCTCTTCCTTCAACCGCGGAAGATTGTAACAGTACAAGAATTTATCCATTTCTTCCAGGTTCTCATTTTTAGTGGCGTAGAGTTTCTCAAAGTAGTTTCTGATTACCCTTTGAATCTCTGCCATATCAGTAGTGATCTCTCCTTTTTCATTCCTAATACGAGTTATCAAGTTTCTCTTTCTCTTTCTTTGTTAGTTTTGCCAGTGGTCTATCAATCTTGTTTATTTTTTCAAAGAACCAACTTCTGCTTTTGTTGATCTTTTGGATTGTTTTTGGGTTTCCACTTCGTTGATTTCTGCTCTCAGCTTTGTTATTTCCTTCTGTCTCCCTATTTTTGGGTCCTTTTGTTGAGCACTTTCTAATTCTATTAGCTGTGTCATTAAGCTACTCAGGTCAGCCCCTTCTTCCTTCCTGATGTGTATTTGCAAAGCTATGAATTTTCCTCCCAGTACTGCTTTTGCTGTGTCCCATAAGTTCTGATAGTTTGTGTCATTATTATTGTTTGTTTCCAGGAACCTTTTGATTTTCTCTTTGATTTCATCTCGGACCCACTGGTTATTCAGTATGAGGCTGTTTAACTTCCAGGTGTTAAAGTTTTTCTTCTGTGTCTCTTTGGAATTCACATATAATTTCAGAGCCTTGTGGTCAGTGAAGGTAGCCTGCAAAATTTCTATCTTCTTGATATTATGGAGGTATGTTTTATGTGCCAGCATGTAGTCTATCCTGGAGAATGTCCCATGTACTTTGGAGCAGAATGTGTATCCAGGTTTCTGGGGATGGAGTGTCCTATATATATCCACTAGGCCTCTTTCTTCCATTTCTCTGCTCAGGTCTAGTATATTCTTGTTGGGTTTTAGTTTGGTTGACCTATCCAGTGTTGACAAAGCCGTGTTGAGGTCCCCCAGAATTATTGTGTTTTTATTGATATTATTTTTCAGATTGGTCAACAATTGTAATTAAATATTTTGCTGGCCCCTCATTCGATGCATATATGTTTAGGAGAGTGATTTCTTCCTGCTCTACAAACTCCTTGATTAATCTAAAATGTCTATCTTTGTCCCTTACAACCTTCCTGAGTAGAAAGTTTGCATTATCTGATATTAGTATGGCTACTCCAGCTTTTTTATGGGTGTTGTTTGCTTGGATAATTTTTCTCCAGCCTTTTGTTTTGAGTCTATGTTTGTTCTGACTATTCAGGTGCGTTTCTTGTAGGCAGCAGAAGGTTGGATTGAGTTTTTTGATCCATTTAGCCACTCTGTGTCTCTTAACTGGTGCATTTAGTCCATTGACGTTGAGAGAAAGAATTGTCCTGGGATTTAATGCCATCTTTATATTGAAATTTGGTGTGTCTTTTCGTAAGTCTTGTCTTAAATTAGGTCTTTCAAGTTTTTCTCTTAAGACTGGTTTTGAGTCTGTAAAGTTTCTGAGCTGTTTTTTGTCTGTGAAACCATGTATTCTGTCAAACCTGAAAGTGAGTTTTGCTGGGTGCAGTATTCTAGGTGAAGCATTCATTTCATTCAGTCTTGTCACAATATCCCATCACTGCTTTCTGGCCTTGAGTGTTTCTGGTGACAGGTCTGCTGTAAATCTCAAGGATGCTCCCTTGAATGTAATTTCCCTTTTTGCTGTTTTCAGAATTCTGTATCTATCTGTGGAATTTGTCATTGTGACTAGGATGTGTCTTGGGGTATTTTTTCTGGGGTCTCTTTTGGTTAGTACTCTTCGAGCATGCAGGATTTGATCACATATATTCTTTAGCTCTGGAAGTTTCTCTTTAATGATGTTCTTGACCATTGATTCTTCCTGGAAATTTTCTTCCTGGGTCTCTGGGACTCCAATGATTCTTAAGTTGTTTTTGTTGAGCTTATCATAGACTTCTATTTTCATCTGTTCCCATTCTTTGACTAATTTTTTCCATTGTCCATTTGCTTTAAGTTTTTTTTCCAATCTCTCCCGCCGTATGGAATTGTTATTTATCTCATCTTCCACAGTACCAAGTCTATTCTCAGCTTCTGATACCCTGTCCCAGAGCTTATCTATTTTGTCATTCACTTCATTTACTGGGTTTTTCAGGCCTGTTAGTTGACATGTTATTTCAGTTTGGAGTTTTGTGATTTCTGTCTTCAGATTTTCTTGGTTCTTATTAGTGTTCTGTTGAACTCGATCCATGGCTTTTTTGAGTTCTTTGAGCATTTTTCATATTGCGTGTCTAAAGTCCTTATCTGAGAGGTTTTTAGTTGGTTGGTCATTATCTGGTCATCAGAATTGTCATCTTCATTCTTTATGTCTGATGCTGGCCTGCGTTGTTTCCCCATTGTCACACTTGTCTTGTGGATATTTCTAAGTGTTGTGGTGGTATTCATTGGCTAAATGATGTAGTCAGCCACACTCCTCTGGCTCTGCTCTTTCTGTATGGTCGACTTGCCTCCAAGGGAGGGGAGTCCTCCGTGGATGAAGCCTCTCACAGGATCAAATCTTAGGCCCGAGCACGCAACAGAGAAGACAGTCTAGAGAGAAATGCTGGGCTTCAGTGATCCAGCACAGTTCTTAGTGTGATTTTTTTCTTCTTGTTGCAATGGTGTTCTTTCCTTAGAAAGAGCATATGGCTGCATAGCGAAGCAGAGTGGCCATGCTCTGCTGGAGCCTCTTTTCAGCCCACTCCCAAGAGGTTCATGCGACAGGACAGTAGAGAGACACACACAGGCAGCACTCACAATTTTTCACAGTTGGGCCCCACTGGCAGGCGTAGTTTCATAGATTTTCTCAGCCTGACATCACAAACAGGGGACCTGGCTTCTGCAAATTACTGCTTATTGCTGGTTTTCACGTTATAGAGCAGTTCCTTGGCATTCCCGCCCTAGAATGGGCCTCTGGGAGAGTGAGTTTTCTGGATCCTCTTTTAGGCCCACTCCCAAGAGGTTCACGTGACAGGACAGTAGACAGACACACACAGGCAGCACTCACAATTTTTCACAGTCGGGCCCCACTGGGCAGGCGTAGTTTCTATCTTGCTGTTTTTCAAACTATTAAGATCTCTGTCCAAATATAAGAACTTGGTCCTAGAATGTGAGGATTAACTAATGGTAACTAGGAAGAAGCTTAATAGTTTTTGCTTCTTCTATCCTGGCTAGAATGGTTATGACATGTAACACAGTAAAGATCAACAGTCTTCAAGAAGTTTTTTCAGTTGGAAGCATAATGAAATTTTTATTTGTTGAATGTGCATTGAAGTTTCTTATTTGATGAATGGGCACTGAAGTTACTCTAAAACAGTTGCATGATATGCATTTGTTAAATAGTGTGTTATTGCTCAGGTCTTGAAAGCTTCCAACATGGGGGAGAAAAGCTTCTTCAACAGGAGATGCTGTTTATATTTATAGAGTAGTAAATTAGAGAATCACAGAGGAGGTTTATGGAAAACCTGTAACATACAAAGTAACAAGCACTTCTATTTGACTCATCCCTGATGAATCTAAAGAGATCACCTGGAAGTAAAAATCATATATGGTGTCTAGAGACTCAGGCTGGTTGATGACACTAACTGGTAAGAATACACAGTTACAGAGATGTTTGTATGTAGAAATACCTGACGTTCTGTAAGTGTTCTGATTTGTGACGTTCATCACAAATCATGATGAGTGTGATTTTAAAAATTGTATCAGATATAAGCAAAGATTTATCCTTCACTAAAAATTGGTAAAGGTAGTTTGGACTTGGTCTAATAAATTTTATAGTATTATATGTAGGGATAGTTGAAGGAAGTTTAAAAAAATATCTTATGTGCAACTGCCAAAGTTTGAAGCCAATATTAATCAAATTTGTGTAAGAAACCAATTTCTCCCACACCTGATACAAATTGAATCGTTTGGCCTATGTGTTCAGTGAGATGAAACCACTGATCAAACCCACCCACATCTGTTCGCCTGAGGTGTGATGCATCTGCCAGCAAAAAATGCCTAGAAAGGAGACCTGGTGAGGAGCTGGTGATCCCAACCTCTTAGCTCTGTGGTGCCAAGGAATGGGTAACATAACCTCTGAAAAGGGTTCTTTAGCACAGATGTTTCTGAATGGATGTTTCTGTTATTTCTTATGTTTCTTAGGGGATGAGAGAAATAAAGTCTTGGGACTCTCAGAAGTCTCATGGGGCTGAGACAGGTAGGAGGAAAAGACTGGAGAGCCTCCTTCACTGCCATCTGCTCTGCTTCTTCTGGGTCAGCACCATATCCACCACTAGACAGGGACCTTCTCTGCAGTGTCCTTTCTTCAAAGACTTCCATGCCATCTACTGATTGGCTAGCTTGACTTGAAATGCATGAGGCATTCCCAGTTCTCACAGCACAGGATCTCAGAGTACTAGCCACCAGGGGTGAAAAGTAAGAAATCAAGCCCAACATCCCAAACTCCTTCAGGGCCAGTCTTCCACTTCCAGTAATGACTTGTAGCTCCTGCAGCATTGGTCCTGTTGAAGGTTCATCTTGCCCATTCCCTTCTGTGTGTGTTCTTGTGCCAGGATGTGAGAATGTACAGAAAGCTGATGTCCTTCTGATCAATTCCTGTCAAACTGCCAGCACACTTTCTAATTTGTATTTTAACTATCAAAAAAAATAAATAAATAAAATCAGCCACCACCTTTTGCTTAGGTCACGTCCAAATTATGAATTGTGTTCCTTCATTTTATAAATCTTTTCTTACATTTAAAAGAAAAATAAATAAAACCCTGAGTCCCATGTGTTTTCTTCATGCTGCTATTAAACCAAATCAAAAGCTGTGAAAAATAAGTAAGTGCTCCAGGAAGTGTGTGGAAGAGCAAGTGGTTTATTTACAGGTTGAAATTTTTGTTTTTACAGAAGAATATCATCCTTTTCCCCCTTGTCCTAGAATCTGAAGATATTTTTTTTAAAAAAAGATTTTGTTGCATTTTGATGATGGTGCAAAGTTTTTGTCAATTTTTTATTCATATGTGTATAACATATTCTGTTGAACATTTACTATGAGATTAGTATTACATTTTGAGGTAACTAAAATAATTTGCATTACTTGATAAACTGTTCACTCATTAATTTTTTTTGTTATTTGGGCCACACCCAGTGATGCTCAGGGGTTATTCCTGGCTCTGCGCTCAGAAATTGCCCCTGGCTTGGGGGGACCATATGGGACATGGGGGATTGAACCGTGGTCTGTCCTAGGCTAGCGCGCACAAAGCAGATGCCTTATGCCCTGCGCCACTGTTCTCTGGCCCCAGTTCACTCATAAATTTGAAAAGATTTCCTTACCTGAAATAACTTAACAAATGGACCAATGAAGATATAAAAGATAAAAAAAAAAGAAACCATTGATCACATATTTAGACTTCACAGCCATGTCATTCTTTCAAAACACTCTCAGTGCTTTATCTCAGTGTCTGTATTCACCCTTTCTATGGATAGGTTCTTGTCCTCAGATCACACTTTAACTCCTTCTCTCCAAAGAGTAGCCAAAGATAAGGAAGTGTGATCAATAGAAGAGACAAAAAAGAATAATTGATATCCTGAGTAGAATTAAGAGACTGGGATACATTTTAATATAAGACCAGAGATCCTGTAATGGAATTTGGTCCCTGGACATTAACTGAGTATTCCACTTACCACAGGGTTAAAACAGTTCTGGCGATTCCCCTGCTCTATAGTGAATAAACAGGGCAGACGTGTCGTTTCATTTTCCCCAAGGTAAATGAATTCAGCTTTATCCTACATGTAGGATTAATGAATTCAGCCTTACCCTACATGTAGTATTCAAGCCATATTTGTTCCATAATTCAATAAAGTGGTTTCTCAAATTTCATGATTTTATTAAAATCTGAACATACATACTCCAAGACATTAAACAAAGCAATAATATTTGAGCCGTAAAAATCACTTTACCAAGGATTCATAAATATGACCTCTACCTCCCAATCATTTTCAAATCATGTTTGTCCCTCTAGCAGCTTCCAAGATGATGTTTTCCAACTCCCATTACACCCTAAAAATTTGCTTGGATGAGTGAAATCAGTTGCAGTTCTTTTTGCCAGAACATGGTACCCCACCCTTGGCAGGTAGGCAATGTTGTATTCATATGTTTGCAGAGTTACTGAGCATTAACACTTGATCCTCCAGAGAGCACTCAGCCCTTCTGTTTTATTTACAGCACCCACCATCATGCTACAGATCTCACTCTGGTGGGAAGGTGGCAATGGCCAATTTCATTTAGCTCTGTCTATGAAGGGATCCTGCAGAAGCAATAGTGTTATTTTAGTATCTATCTCTCCAAGAGAAATGAGTAAAGGATGGTGTTGGAATGAAGGATGGACACCAGTTTTTCCTTCTATTGTCCTTTTCTCTGAAAAATGATTTTTTTAAAGAATAAATAAATAAGACCTTAAGTGAGTTTAAGTTACAGTGCCTGGATTTTTCCGAAGAGAGTCAACAAAACTGTGGTGGCCCTGAAACTATCTTCCTTCTCCACCCCTCTGGGAGTCTCCAGATTTCAAAGATTAGATGAGCCCAAGAATAGTTTTACCCCACCCAGCTACTCTATCAGCAGCCATCTGTGGACAGAGAGTCCCATTCTAGTGTGGGAGAGTTCTGGGTCCACTCATTAATGCCAATGCACCAGGAGCATTCCAGACTCCTGCTGTGCCTTTCACTCTGACTTTGGCCAATTTCCAGTGGTCTTCCTGGAAGACTTCCTGATTCCCTCCAAGATGTGACTCCTCCCAATGACAGAGCTTCTTAGCCCCATGGTTCCCATAGCACCCTGGCTGGGAATTACTACCCCATGTAGATCACTCACTCATCTTGTTGTCCATATGATTAGTTTTCACAAGCCCCACCTGACTTCTTTAAACTGTAGCATCACATCTTTAAATTCTTTTGGAATAATGAATGGCCAAACAGAGCAATCAGCCTTCTCTGAAATACTATCGTCTTTTATACTCAAATATGCCCTCTATTAAGTAGTACTAAAAATTGTCGGTTTTAATCTGATTTGCTCTTGGAAGGTTTTATCATGACATATTCTGAAAGTGTGGCAACTCTAAAATCAAGCATTTATGCTTGTTTATAGAGATAGATTAGACCCTGACAATAGAATGAGTGTTTTTCTAAAAGGTTCTAAGAAGAAATGATTTTCCTCTTGAATTAAGCTATAGTTGGAGATATTTTCTCATAGAGTATATTTTATCCTGAAGTAAAATGCACCACGTTAAGTATATCCTTATTAATTTTATTGTACGAGCCCATCTAAATTGCATTTAATTCTTACATAACTGCCATGCAATAAGTTAGTCAAATAAACAGTCAATCCCCATAGCATAGAATGTTTAAGAAAAGTACTTTAAATCAAAGTGTACCATTGAAACCATTCCAATTACAGTAAGAATTCTCCCTAGTCCAGTGGTCTGGTTGGCTACCTGCGGCTCACATATATTTTTATGTGGCTCTTTACACTTTTAATTTGGCTCCTGCTCCAGGAGTCAGGACTCTGCTCCTAGCCTTTGTCAGTGCGCGCCCTGTGTGCAGCCCTGGCTGCTGACTCCAAGGGTGTAAGATGATACCTAGTATCAACTGTAAACAAAGGTGTTCCCTCAACTCCATCCTTTCTTAAACCTCTTCCTTTGATATGTAAAAGCCCACTGAATATGTACTTTTGTCTCTCTCTCTTGACCTGTAGCCTTCTGGTATTGGGAATTGGTTTTAATAAAGAAAGAGGTGTTCTAGCTTTTTGGGCTCAAAGGAGAGAGTACAAGGTAAAAGGCCATGGACTCCATGATCATTTTTTCCTGGCTAGCTTGGTTTATTTCTTTCCTGCTACCTTGCTTCTTCAGACCAGTTTGGGTGGGGTTTAGAAATACAGTGCCTGGAGTGATCTTAAAACACATATTTTATTTTGCACAAGCGTGGGCATCTTCCATGAAGGGATTCTCAACCCAGATTTTTCTTTTTTGTGGAGTCTCATGTTCAGAGTACTCATGATTAAAGTTGTGAGCTAATGCCCTTAAATGCTGTTTTTCATATTGATTATGACTTTCTGCATAATGTAAGTGGCAATCAGAAATTTTTGCAAGAGTGGAAACATTTCAATATCTCCTTCTCAGACACAGCTATCCCAGAATCAGATTCTTTTTTGAACACGTCCATCTTATGTCTCACTGTAAAAACTACTTGTGAAACTCCCCTGCAAAGAAATATTAAATTCATAGAGAAAATGAACAATGTCTGCCAAATACACAAGCTCAGCTACCCATTCCTTGTCCAACTGAGGCTATACAAAGTCAGAGTTCTGCTCTCACAGGAACTGCACTACTTATTCCCTCTTGCCATCAAGGTGAGAGAGCACCCTTCCCATGAACAGCCACTTCACTTCATGGAGAAGATGCAAGTAGTGGGTATCCATACTCTCACCCAGAGTGGTGAATAGCCTGGATTTGATCACAATTGTGAATTTCACAAATTATCTTTACTGGGTCATCTGTCACAGAGTTTAGTTCAGCAGGGAGTTTTTTTGAATCCAGTCTATCATACAATGAGTGGATACAATGTACAGGTGTGCAACTTCTGTTTCTTGTGACTACACAAAAACACTGAGCCATGCACATACATACATCAACACATCAGATTATTATTCTGAATGAAATGAGTCAGAAGGAGAGGTGTAGACACAGAATAATCATTTGTGGCATATAAGAATAATAAATGGCAATATGATAATAATATCTAGAGAAAATAGGAATGAGGGACAGGAGGACTAACTCTCTATTCTAACTGAACTCAACACTTTTTATGGCAAGCTTCCTATCCCATGATAGGAAGCTTGCCATAAAAAGTGTTGAGTTCAGTTAGAATAGAGAAAGGTACATTATGACATTGATAGTTGGATCACTATCCTGTCCTGTCACTCAGGACAAGAACTGGATGCTGAAAATGGATGTGACATGCATGGTACCCTTTAATTAACAATATTGCAAACCACAATGTCATAAAGGAAATTTTGCAAACCTCAGTGTCATAAAGGAAAAGAGAGATAGAAAAAAAAGCAAAATGCCTGCCTCTGACATAGGCAGAGGAGGGTGAAGGGGAAGGAAACAAGGGACATTGGTGGTGGGGAAAGTGCACTGGTGAAGGGTGGTGTACATTCTATGATTGAAACTCAAGTATGAATAATTTTGTAACAAATATGCTAAAATAAAAAATTATTTTTAAAATGTTTCAGGCACTCTATATCATAATTCCTTTATGATATATCATATACCTTTAACAAAGTGCCGTTTTTGTTTTTGTGTATATTTAAGTTTGGTTTCTTGCAGCACACACTAAAGTGTCAATAGATTTTTTTCTTTTCAGTGAAATCACTACATTTCCCTGGAACATTGTCCTTGCTTTTAAAGATTGTTAAAAGGTGTTTCTCTTTTACCTGTTTCATCTTCATATTGTAGGGTTTCAAATTTTCAGCACATTTTGGTTATCAAGAGGAAACATTTGGAAACGTTTTGCTTATCAGAAATAAAAGCACTTTTCCTCAGAAGGGTGTTCACTATTCAGAATTAACAAACGATCAGTAGATTCAAAAACTCTATTTCATGGTGGATGTTACTTCACATCTAAATCAGCTTAATCATAAACTACAGGGGAAAGGAAACACAATATTTTTGATGTTAGAAGAAGTTATTTCGCTTGAAAATAAATTATCTGTCTTTGCTCAAGATTTTGACAGAGAAACTTTGATTCACCTTCCAAGCCTGTTGAAACATCGCCAAGAAAATCTGATATTTACATTACCTACTTTAAAACAGCACTTTTAAATATGAGGGAAGCTTTTCTCAAGAGGTTTCAGGATTTCAGAAACAGTAAAGCGACGTTGGCCTTTGTTAAACAAACCTCTGGATGCCACTGTAACAGAATTAAATTTTTTCTCCCTTAAATATTGACACTGTCAACTTTGAAATGCAATTTCTGTATTTAAAAAACAAAGAACTGGGGCTGGTGAGGTGGCGCTAGAGGTAAGGTGTCTGCCTTGCAAGCGCTAGCTAGCCAAGGAAGGACCAAGGTTCGATTCCCCAGTGTCCCATATGGTCCACCCAAGCCAGGGGCAATTTCTGAGCACTTAGCAAGGAGTTACCCCTGAGCATCAAACGGGTGTGCCCCCCCCCAAAAAAAACACAAAAAAAACAAAGAACTGTGGAGCTCAAAATTTGAATGTCTTTGTGCTTATTTAGAAAGATTGGAGAAACACAAATGTGAACTTAGTTCATAGCACAAGTGGTCTGCTTTGAAAGACCTGGAGAAGGAAGATATGTTGATTTTTAACACCTGGAATAGTTTTCCTGACTCATATAATCAACTAAAAAAGCTAGCATTTGCTGTTATTTCCTTGTTTGGGTCTACATATTTATGCGAGCAATCATTTTCAAGCATGAATCTTATCAAGAGTAAATTGAGAAATCGTCTCATCAATGAGAACCTGGAATTGTGCCTAAAATTAAAAACAACAACATACAAACCTGACTTACTCAAACTATCCAAGGAAATGCAAGGCCAATGTTCACATTAGTGTTTGTGACTTTGTCAGTCATTGTCAGGATGTAATTTTCTCTACATTGTAAGGCAAATTTTATGGAATTTAACGTCATCGATAAATAATATCGTTCTAAAGTTTTGTTTTATTAGTTGTATCCTCCTGACCTACATGGAGACTTGCATGCAGAATATTTTCAAGAAAAACTTATTGAAACTAAAAACAGTGTACCATCCTATGTATTTTCGGTTTTATAAATGTGGCTCTCAGGGCCATAGAGATAGCATGGAGGTAAGGTGTTTGCCTCTCATGCAGAAGGCCGGTGGTTCGAATCTCAGCATCCCATATGGTCCCCTGAGCCTGCCCTGCCAAGAGCGATTTCTGAGCATAGAGCCAGGAGTAACCCCTGAGCACTGCCAAAAACAAACAAACAAAAAAACAAAAACAAAAAAACAAAAACAAAAAATGTGGCTCTCAAAATAAATTTCAATCGTGGTTTTGGCAAGATTTGGCTCAGTTGCAAACAAAGGTTGCCAACCACTGCCCTAGCCCATGAGTTTCAATGGTTAAGTAGCCACAGTGATACTGTATTTACTACACAGTCACCCCACAGGATGCAGGAGCTGTTTTCTTTCCCTTCTCTAATTAGAAGGCATTGCTCATGAAATACAATTTGATTTGCTTTCTTGACAGATAGAATGGATAGCTCTTCTTTGATAAATTAAGTTTCATTGTACTGAGAAATGCATCATGTGAAATCCTACTTTTAGACATACCACATCTACTTGCATAATTTCCTTTTTCTTTCCCTTGGATATCTAACTCTCCTACCTAAAGACTTATTAGCCTTTTTTCCACCTTATTTCAAGAAAGGGAACTACTTTTCTGGGGGCAGAAGTAAATTGGCAAAATTACTTTGAATCTGTTTTTTTTTTTTTTTTTTAGCATACCTAATTCTTCAGTGACTTTATTTCCTTAAGATGCTATTTAATTAAGGTATTTGGCTGATCATTGAAAGAAGATAGGCTTACCATAGAATTCCCCCTTCATTTCCAAATATTGATCTTGATAAGAAAGAACTTCGCAGAGACTAAAACATCTTTTTTTCTCTCTCAATATTAAAGGTATAAGAGCCAAATACATTCAGAACCAACAGAAGGAAAGCTGAGGAGGAAGGTCAATAGAAACTCATGGGAGGGCTTCCTTCCTATCTTTTCTGAAAGAAATTGAGTATGGATGGTGGTGTAGATGGTGTTCCTTTAAAGATGACAAAGCACAACATACTTGGAATAGTAATTACAGTTAGAAATGATGCTTTTTTTGGGGGGGGGGCACACTCAGTGATGCTCAGGGATTACTCCTGGCTATGCGCTAAGATATTGCTCCTGGCTTGGGGGTACCATATAGGATGCTGGGGATCGAACCGAGGTTCGTCCTGGGTCAGCTGCATGCAAAGCATGTTGCTCCAACCTGGAAGGATGCTTTTTTAAAATAATGGAAATTCATGAAATTTGGAGAATTTTTTCTTTCATGTATTTGTCTTTTATGTCAAAGGTATGTGTAATTTTTTAAGATAACCAATTTAGCAAGAATTTGATTATTGCCCATCTTTGATACTTCAAGTTTATGGTCAATCTGTAAAGAAAAGAACAGAATGCTCTTTGAAAATGTTTTAAGATTTTCAGGGCCAGAGAGAGCACTCAATAAATGAGTGAGAGCACCTACTTTGCATGTAGGTGACCTATATTTAATCATTGGTACCACATAATTTCCCAAGCACCTTTGGGAATGACTCCCATTCTCAAAGCCAATGGGAACAGCCTCTACTCCTGACACTGCCCTACTGAGTGTTGCACCAAAAAAAAAAAAATACATTTTTAAATAATTTGTTTTAGTACTGGGCTTTTCCCTGTTTCTTCATTTATATATAAACTGTATGGTTGACTCTTTCAGGGATTTTATAGAGTAAGAAATGCTAAGTTTATATATTAGAACTTCACACAGAAGTGGACATCCATCACACCTTAAGAAGCGCTGGAGAAAGGTTTCATTGAGGAGACGCAGAAATTCCATCTCCAGAACACAAACTCTGTGTAATGATTGTCTGGGACTGCCACAGGCCGTTTCAAATTTAATATCTTTGTAATATTATGCAATCCTGCTACTTGGTCCCTGGCTTATTTAATGCAACACTGATAGAATCCACAGAAGCAGTTACTCAAACAAATAGGGTAACTAATGGTGTTAATTACTTTTCAATTGATTTTGTTGGTGGTGGTCGTGGGTGTGTGTGTATGGATGGATGGTGCCAAGGACTGATGACAGGACCTCATACTTCTGCCACTGAGTTATAGCCTGCTTGTGCATTTTTTCATGAAGAATGGTAAAAGGGTAGGTGGAAAACACACTAGTAACTAATCCCAGAAAAAATTTATATAACACCTAACATCCTTCAATAATTTAGGCTCTATTTTTTTTTACTTACATTATGGGCCACATGATTCCCGAGTCAAAGCCTAAATTATGTGACTTTTAGAAAACAAATAGTAATAAAATACTAATAAATAAAATAAATAGGGTTAAATGATATCTTGAGTGGAGTCCTTGGCAGAGAGAATTAGTCATCTTTTAACCAAAAGAAGTGAGCTATCCTTCCCACAAACAGTGAGGACACATTTGGAAGGTGGTCCTTCAGAGCTGATGGAGAAAGCCTCCTCTGGAATGCAGCATATTGGCACTCTGGTTTATATTTTGCATTCTTTAGAACTGTGAAAATCAATTTATTTTTTAATCTAGCAGCCTGTGGTATTTTGTTATGGCAACCGGAGCAGGAAATTTTTAAGTTTTTCTTTTAAAAATTTTTGGGCCATACACAGCAGTGCTTGGGGGCTACTCCTGCCTCTGCTCAGGAAACACTTTCATTGGTGCCCACAGAACCAAATAGAGTGCCAGAGATTGAATCTGGGTTGGCTAGATGCAAACAAACATTTTACTCATTATTTCCCTGACACCCTAAACTTTAAATTGAGTAACCTTTCAGGTCACTCCTGTGATGGAACAGAGTTGTTCCATGTTCCTAGTTCCAGTGTGACTCCACAGTGTTCACAGCTCTATAGGACAGCTGGATTTGTTCTGATACTTTTTTTTTTACTTTATCTTTGATATTTGTACTTTACAAATTTTGGACTACTTTGGGCTTGAATATTTATTTGTGATTAATATTCGAATACTTTGTTTGAATATTTTTTCATGATTATTTGAAGGGAAGAGAAAAATGGCAAAAGCTTTATCCTAAAAGACATGAAAGTTCATGCTAACATTCTTTTGCAGGATGGTGAGAATATGATTAACACAAAAATTATTTTATTTTATTTATTATTTTATTTTTGTTTTTTGGATCACACCTGGCGACACTCAGGAATTACTCCTGGCTCTGTGCTCACAAATCGCTCCTGGCAGTCACAGGCTACCTATATGGGATGCTGGGATTCTAAGCACCATCTGTCCTGAATCGGCTGCATTCAAGGCAAATGCCCTACTGCTGTGCTATTTCTATGGCCCACAAAAATGGTTTATAGACAGATCTAGGTGTCTGCTTTAAAAAATCTTTTGTAGGCTGGAATTGTCCATCTCCAAAGTAATCTTTGGAGAATTATGCCTGAAAAGAGAAAGCTGAACTAATACCAGTTCTGTACCATTTGTAGTCAGTGGCAGCACTTAAAACCAGATTCTTAGCAATGATGATTTAGGTTTATTATACATACTCTATACATACTCTATACACTCTATACACCTCTCTACCTCTCTTTAAGACATATTATATAAATAAAATTTCAAGAATATACCATCTTATAGTATACCTCACTGTCTTGACTGTAGACTTTTTTTTTTTTTTTTTTTTTTTGGTTTTTTGGGCCACACCCGGTGACGCTCAGGGGTTACTCCTGGCTATGCGCTCAGAAGTCGCTCCTGGCTTGGGGGACCATATGGGACGCCGGGGGATCGAACCGCGGTCCGTCTCCTAGGCTAGCGCAGGTAAGGCAGGCACCTTACCTCCAGCACCACCGCCCGGCCCCGACTGTAGACTTTTTAGATCCTGAATTTTACTGAGTATGATGATATCTTTTCTGAAATACTTTGTGATTCTAAGTGACTTATGTAACAAATCAGGACCTGTGTTCTGAAAGTGCTCATATAGAAGATTCTCTTCAAGAATTAGATTAAATATTCATTTAAAAATGATTTATCTTGGGCCCGGAGAGATAGCACAGCGGCGTTTGCCTTGCAAGCAGCTGATCCAGGACCAAAGGTGGTTGGTTCGAATCCCGGTGTCCCATGTGGTCCCCCTTGCCTGCCAGGAGCTATTTCTGAGCAGACAGCCAGGAGAAACCCCTGAGCACCGCCGGGTGTGCCCCCCCCCCAAAAAAAAGATTTATCTTGAAATTTTTTGGTGTTTCAGTATACATCACATCACTGCCTATACCCACTGACCAATTCCCTAGAACAATCTTTTTTTTAAAATATCTTATTTCTTTCTTTATAATATATTAAGAAAGAATATATGAGGAATATTTTTTTAATTATTTTTCTTCATCAACATTTCTTTATTTTTCTGCATAAATGGGAATGGTTATTCAAGGTGTCTTAGTGTTTATAGGTATATGTGCAAAAAAGTAATTTCAGACATTGAAATTTTACATTTTAATGTAGTATTGGGATCTGTTTGCTTATTGCACAGGTCCCCTTTAAGATCTATGGTTATATTTCATTTCCTTTCAGTTCTTTATTTGCTGATTATTGGGTTGGATGGTTTGCTTTTGTTCAACAATGGATGCTTTGAGTATGAACTTCAATGCATAATTACCCAGTGAAATCATAGTGAAATGATGAGATTGAAAAAAGCCAACTTATTTTCAGGAACTAAAAATAATGCTATTAATCCACACATGAATATTCTAGTATTTGACTTTACATGTTTCTGAGTTAGTTAGCATATATATATATATATATATATATATATATAAAAATATCATAATTGAGAATTATGAATTCTCAACTCATTTGAGAATTTGGCAAAATGTCATTTGCTAGGTTTAAATTAATTTACTTTTTACAATGCATGTGTATAAATATTGTATATAATTTATAATATATAAATAAATATATAAATATATAAATTAAATATAATTTACTTATACAAAGAAAATTCAACTGACATTTGATGAAAACTATAAACTACTGGGGGTTCCTTTGAATAAAAGTAAGTATTGATAGCAGTTTATTTAAACATCATTAATCTGAGATACTGTGGTGCTTTATCACAGTAAAATTATAAAGTAAATTAAACTGATTTTTATGCTGTCAGTTTTACATTACAGATGAGTTTATTTTGTCATTTTTTTAAACTTTATTGATTGAGTTTTGGGCCACACCCAATGGCGCTCAGGGGTCACTCCTGGCTCTGCACTCAGAAATCACCCTTGGAAGGCTGGGGGCCCATATGGGATGTCGGGAATCGAACCGGGTCCCTCCCACGTTGGCCATGTGCAAGGCAAATGCCTACTGCTGTGCTATCTCTCCAGCCCCAAATTTTGTCATTTTTCTTTATTATTTACTATTTTACATTGCTTAAACTTTCTGGTATTTGGAAATTATGTTCATTCTAACTTTTTGTGTTTAGCAAATTGTTTAGTTCTAGTTATTAATATTATGGAGGCCAATGATTTTGGGGGAAAGCTGCTTTATTTCTTTTCTGTGAAGAAGGGATAAGGGGAAGATGAAATACTTATAGTGGACCAATGCTTTGTAGCCAATTTATATAGAACTAGCATGTTTTCTTATATATTTCTTTTTTTTTTTTTGACCCCCAATTCACAATACAGACCAGGCAAAGGACCTGTGTTACGGTGTATATGAGGTGCATTTACTGTACCTCCTCTTTCTATACAATCAGTGTAAAGAACACAGCCTGTGCTAAGAATTGGGAGGCTTTATCTTATCTTTTTTTTATTTTTAATATATATATTTCTAGATAGAACTTTAAAAATAAAATTTATTTTTGGAGGCTAAAGATATAGTACTGAGGTTAAGGCACTTGCCTGAATGCAGCAAGCCCCAGTTTGTTTTCTGGAGTCCCACATATGGTCTTCTGAGAACTGCTAGGAGTAATCCCTGAGCATAGAACCATAGAAGGAGTAGCCTTTTAGAAGCACCACTTATGGCCCCCAAACCAACCAAACAATCATTTCTGGAGGAGCAATATTGAACTCAAGTGTGTGTCATTGATGATGAGGCTTTATGTGGTATTGGCTACTGGATTGCATATAGTGAGTACAGATACTCAGATTTCCTAACTGTTCATGTATTTGCTGTTTCCCAAACCATCCTCTGCACTAAAAATATGTATCCAGTGCAGAAGTTACTCTCAGAACTTCAAGTTGAATTATGTATGCTTAAGAGCCAACTGGATTTAGCATTAAGAGAAAAACTTGACCTTTTAGGCATTAGGAATGACTTACTAATTCCTTGTTTTTTGTTTTTTGGTTTTTTTTGGGTTTTTGGGCCACACCTGGTGGTGCTCAGGGGTTACTCCTGGCTGTCTGCTCAGAAATAGCTCCTGGCAGGCACGGGGGACCATATGGGACACCGGGATTCGAACCAACCACCTTTGGTCCTGGATCGGCTGTTTGCAAGACAAATGCCTCTGTGCTATCTCTCTGGGCCCTACTGATTCCTTTTTTAAAATATGATTAGTGTTGGTGCCAGAACAGTGGCGTAAGCAGTAGGGCATTTACCTAGCATGCAGCTAACCTAGGATGGACTGCGGTTCGATCCCCTGACATCCCATATGGTCCCTCAAACCAGGGGCAATTTCTGAGTTATAGTCAGAAGTAAGCCCTGATCATCATTGGGTTGGCCACCCAAAAATTATTAGTGTTCAAATGTTTTTATTTTTGATTAAGACATCATGCTTTACAGTTATTCATAGTTGAGTTTTAGGTTTACTGTTCTTGCATCAGTCCCATCATTACCACTGGTGTCATCTACTCACTAGCACCCTAAAGTTCCCTCCCTTCTGCCAGCCCCCTAGCCTTTTTCCTCTTTAAGCACATTTTTAAGGTTGATTTTTGTGGTTTGGCTCTCCTGCTTTCAGTGTTGTTAACTCTGCGGTTTGGATATATAACTAGACCACTACTCTATACTACACCACTGATGTACCCAAGCCCTTGACCTCTGCCCCCTTTATTTTTAATATTTACTCTACTTTATAAATAGTGAACAAATAAAATTAAATTCAAAAGAATCTTATATGGTCAGTGCCTCTAAGTATTGCAAGCTCTATTGTCTGAAAAACAAAATTAGTTTAGAATTTATTTAGATTCAATTGTAAGCAAATTAACATAATTCAAGAAAGACATGGTCATTATGTACTTTTCCCATAATACTTTATTAATTGAATCTTTGAAAACAATAGTTTGTCAGATTCCGGAATCTACCAAAATGTTCACAAACACATTGTCAAGTATCCTTTGAAATGTAGTAAAAAAATCTGAGGTCATAATAGTTCTTTCTTGTTTTCTCCCTCCCCATCCTCAGAAGCTCTCTAAGCTGTGAATCTTACAGATTTGCCAATTTACCTGGAATGAGGTTTACAGTTTAAAAGTGTTGGAAGAGGGGCTGGGGCAATAATACAGTAGGTAGGGCACTTGCTTTGCACTTAGCTGACCCGGATTGATCCCCAGCACCCCATATGGTCCCTCAAGCACTGCTAGGAGTGACACCTGAGCATTGTGGGCCAAAATTAAAACATTGGAAGAGTCTTAAGTGACTTTCCAGGATAGCTGTCTTTTTACAAACTTTGCCTTATTTGTCTGCATTAATTAGTAACAAGAACCCCGAAGAAGGGCCCGGAGAGATAGCACAGCGGCGTTTACCTTGCAAGCAGCCGATCCAGGACCAAAGGTGGTTGGTTCGAATCCAGGTGTCCCATATGGTCCCCCGTGCCTGCCAGGAGCTATTTCTGAGCAGACAGCCAGGAGTAACCCCTGAGCACCGACGGGTGTGGCCCCAAAACAAACAAACAAACAAACAACAAAGAAATCCTAATGAAAAATGTGTGAATCTTTTTCTCTTAGAACAGTGAAATTTCCTCACATAATGCCTGACATAGGAGTCTAATGCCTTCCAACGTCTTTAATATCCTGTTGCTTATTGTGCCAGGGGTTGAACTCAAGAATACACACATGCAAGGCATGCTGCTAAGCTCACTGCACAGTTGTATGAAAGGTAAGGTTAATATGCCAGAATTCTTTACCTTTATTCTATGAAATCAGCAACAGCTAATTATTTATTTCATTGATTGATTTCATGAACTGTCAGTAGAGTAAATTTCTACTTAACCATGATAAGAAACTTGGGATTTTGAGGGGGAGTGGTACTCTCTGTCTCTTAGATTGTTCCCCAAGTTATTCTGGGGAACATGCCATACTGGGATTAAAACTTAACATGTACTCATCTCATTGAATTCTCTCTTTGGCCCCCAGGGGTTGGGGATGGGTGTTGCTTCTTTTATTTGTTTGTTTTGTTTTGTTTTGTTTTTGTTTTGTTTTTCAGCCACACCCCTTTGATGCTCAGGGGTTACTCCTGGCTACACGCTCAGAAATTGCCCCTGGCTTGGGGGGACCATATGGGACGCCGGGAGATCGAACCACGGTCCTGATCCTTGGCTAGTGCTTGCAAGGCAGACACCTTACCTCTAGCACCACCTCGCCGGCCCCGGGGTGTTGCTTCTTGTAGCTATGCTTTCAGTGTAATTTTAGGATATTCTTAGCACATTGGTTTCCTTCCAGTGCCTGCCATCCTTACCCATCCACAGTTTGATAGACCATCTCCTTATCCTTCCATTCAAATAAAAGGATTAAAATTTAAAGGGCCTAAAATGAATTAATAGGCATAAAAGGATAAAAAACAAAATAAAGTAATGGGCATAAGGGTAATTTACCACTACTTTCAGCTTGCTTCTCTGTTTCACAGTAGTTTGTGTTTCTATTTATGATGCTTCAATATAACTAATTTGGGATTGTTTAAAAACTATTAGCATTGAGGCTGGAGAGATAGCATGGAGGTAGGGCATTTGCCTTTCATGCAGAAGGACGTTATTTGAATGCCAGCATCTTATATAGTTCCCCAAGCCTGCCAGGAGCGATTTCTGAGCCTAGAGCCAGGAGTAACCCCTGAGCGCTGCCGGGTGTGACCAAAAAAAAAAAAAAAAGGAAGGGAGGGAGGGAGGGAGGGAGGGAGGGAGGGAGGGAGGGAGGGAGGGAGGGAGGGAGGGAGGGAGGGAGGAAAGAAAGGAAAGGAAGGAAGGAAGGAAGGAAGGAAGGAAGGAAGGAAGGAAGGAAGGAAGGAAGGAAGGAAGGAAGGAAGGAAGGGAGGAAGGGAGGAAGGGAGGAAGGAAGGGAGGAAAGAAGAAAACTATTAGCATAGACTGTGTTATTGTAAAAATTATGAATGTAGTTTACCATCCCCATAGGAGCTTGGAAAGTCTTACTAAGACTTATATCACATAACTTTATATCAAAAGGCTTGACCATGTCATAAACACAGGAATCTTTTAGAAATAATAGTGATGTCTGTCTCTACAGACATTTTGTTCATAGTCTAGAGAGTATGGAAAATACATTTTGTGTTGTTTTAAATTTGGTGTTATATTTACAAATAAGTTTGATATGAGCATTTCATTTCTTTTTTTAAATAATATTTTTTATTTAAACACCTTGGATACCAACATGATTTTGGTTGTTTCAGTCATAAAAGAGGACACCCCCCCCCCCCCATCACCAGTGCAACATTCCCACCACCAATGTCCCAAATAGAAATGTAATGTTTAGGCCTTAGGAAGGTGACTTTTTTTTTTTTTTTTGCAGTAGTGATAAAGTATACATGCCATTTGAACCTATTCCTTTTTTTTTTTTTTTTTGGTTTTTGGGACACACCCGGCGGTGCTCAGGGGTTACTCCTGGCTGTCTGCTCAGAAATAGCTCCTGGCAGGCACGGGGGACCATATGGGACACCGGGATTTGAACCAACCACCTTTGGTCCTGGATCGGCTGCTTGCAAGGCAAATGCTGCTGTGCTATCTCTCCGGGCCCATTTGAACCTATTCTTAATTCTTCTTTCCATGTGGTACTATGGTTCAAACCCAGTTGACCACGTGCAGGGTAAGTGCCCTATCCACTATACTATAACTGTATCCCACAGAATTCTTTTTTTATTGTAATTAAACTTGTGTTAAACCCAAATTCATGTCTCAAAGACAAGGTTTTATGGATTTTTTTGGTCACTTATTCAAAGTTGATCACAAAGGCTTTATTTTTAATATTTAATATATAATTTACAATATATGAATATGTGAACATAAATTATTTTATTATACCACTACCAACCTAGCTTGCTATTTTTTTTACCTTTGGTTGTCAGTAACAAACTATCATTAATAGACATCCTTTTCTAAATTTCTGCTCTCTAGCATACTGCCTAATATTAATTACCTATATTGTAAACTGATCACCATAGTAGGCTTAGTTAAAATACTCATAACCTTATAGAAATACAAAAACTGAAAAGATCTCCTTGTAATGAGACCTAAGACTTTTAGCACTTTTTAAATATGTCATACTGCAGCATTTACAGTACTAAGACCTCACATAATAGCTACCATGTTTTTTGGATTTTGAAAGTTTAAGCAAAATGATTGTAAAGAAAGTAGTTCCTAGCTCCATCAACATCAGCTGGGATTCTGTGAACCTTATAATGAAACCTGGTTGTTGGAGGGCCTCTCAGCTCTAGTCATCCTCTTGCACTATATTTACCTCCACAGTGAGACACATTTAACCCCTGACTACTCATCCATTGCTCTCCATCACCTACCACATCCATAACAAATCTGGTCTATTTTCTTCAGAGATGTTTTGACTTTGAGATTCCACGTGTAACTGTTGTCATACAGTATTAGTATTTCTCTGTCCAATTTTTTTTTTTTATTTAGCGTAAGTCCTTGGAGGTCCAAGTACATTGTTGCAATTAGTTTGTTACTGAATATCTTCAAAGCACTATGTGGTAAAGGGTGGGTGTTCATTTTATGTTTATGCCAACTCAGTAGTAGCATATTTTTGTGTCTTATTTACATATAAATATATGTGCACTTATCTATATTTATAATTTATTATGTATACACACATCAGAAAGCTGATGTAATGCATTGAAAAACAAATTGCAGGGTAAATATTTAAATCCAAGTTTGAGTCCTTATCTTCTGTTCTTATCTAGTCTGTGCTCTTTATTTTGCCTCATTTTATTATAGTGCTTAAGTTTTTTAGCTTATAACAAATATAAGATAAAACAACCATGAAATCAAAGCTCTGCATGAAATGCAGTATCATTTAAAAATAGTGAATGTGGGGGTTGTAGAGATGGCTCAGTGGTCTAGAGCACATGATATGGGTTTGACCTCTGGTACTGTATGTTCCCTTAAACACTGGCGCCAAGCTGGACATATCCCATGAGCACCATTAGGTGCCCTCCAAAGAAGTTGATATGTAATATTAACCCAAATACAATTTTCATCTTTCATTTCTTTCTTTCTAAAAGTAATATGGGGCCTCATAGAGATAGTACAGGGCTTAATGTAACTTGCATATAGCTGGCCACAGTTCACACCTTGACATGACTTGGTGCTCTGAGTGCAATGCAGAGAGGAACCCCCAGCAACCACGAGGTGTGCCCCACAATATATAATATGTGTGTATATATTTTTTTATGTAAAGTAGTGTAGTAGAACTGTTAGCTCAGACTTATTCTATACTCATGGTTAAGAGCCATTCACTCAGCTCTCCTTAGGTTTATTCTGTGTTGTTGTTTTTTTATTCCAGATTTATAAATCTTAGAATGTTTTGTGCTTAGAAATTCAACTTAACTTTGCAGATCCACTTAATTGATACATTTCTAGACCCTTTGCTTTTAGAAATATAAAACCTCTGAGGATGTATGAACAAAAGACAAAGGGAATTGATATCATGGCAACATTGGACCATAATGTGGGCAAATATTCTCTTTCATTATTTTTCTAATTCATTTCTGATTTTACAAACCTCTTACTTGACAGTTTGTGTACCACACAAAATTTAAAAAATAGAACTGCATAGTCAAATAGAGAAGAAAATAAAAAACTTATAACGAAATGGCTTTATTTTAACATTTATGACTCTATGCCTAATCTTTTATATTAAAATATTTTTAATCGCTAGATTGTGAAAACTAACAGTTCTGAAAACTGCACATTTTCTTAAAAAGTAGCCATTTATCTTTTTATCCGTTCAAATCAGGAAAGACCACTCTAGATAGATTAATTAAATAAATAATTTAATAATAAATAAATAAATAAATAAAATAAATTAAATGTCAAACTTTAAAAAAGCAAAAAGTACAAATAGAAATTTAAGAAAACTTTATTTGCTAACTTAAATTAGTTTTTAAAAAGTCCTTAAAGGGGCCGGCAAGGTGGCGCTAGAGGTAAAGTGTCTGCCTTGCAAGCGCTAGCCAAGGATCAGGACCGTGGTTCGATCCCCCGGCGTCCCATATGGTCCCCCCAAGCCAGGGGCAATTTCTGAGCGCTTAGCCAGGAGTAACCCCTGAGCATCAAATGGTGTGGCCCAAAAAACAAAAAACAAAACAAAACAAAAAAAAAGTCCTTAAAAATATATTCAGATCTTTTTTTATTTTTTTATTGAGGTATCACTTATTTGCAGTACTAAGGCATTTCAGAGTGCACACAGACTTAGGGCTCACCCCATCCATCATCTAAGTTTCAGTACCATGCCACTTCCCAAGAGATCCCTTTATTCTTTCTTCCTACTTATTCTTCTTTTCCCACTTGTAACCACCATAGTTTTCATCAAATCTAGAAATTACTTTGTTGGTTTTCTGCCAGTTTGTTTGCTTTGGTAATTTATAGTTCAGATTTGAGAAAAACCATGCAGTTACTGTCTTTTACTTCTTTCCTTATTTTATTTAGCATAATCATCTCAGGATCTATTCATTTTGCACCAGAAGACACAATGACATCTTTTTTTAACAGAGGAGAATTCCACTGTCTTCTCCCCTAGCCCTTCACTCCCCACCTTTACCCTGCTTTCTCTTGTACTTATGAACAGTTTATTGGTGACATAAGAATTGTATTATTATCGACTCAACAGCTTAGGAGGAGGAATGAAATAATGTGTTGGTTCTATGTCTGAGGTCTAGGTTTCAGGATTGGATGGTCACTGCCAGATCACATGGAGTCTAAGTTGGGTCCACATGACACATGTTCAGGGTGGGAGGCACCCTT
Organism: Suncus etruscus; assembly: GCF_024139225.1. Lineage (NCBI taxonomy): Eukaryota > Metazoa > Chordata > Mammalia > Eulipotyphla > Soricidae > Suncus > Suncus etruscus. The sequence goes on along the minus strand of NC_064849.1, from coordinate 112,540,753 downwards.
GTATTATAAAATGTATGGGTTCTTATCTCTAGTAGATAAGATCCCCTTTGCAAAAAGAAATGGTACCATATTATATTGCTGGTGCATTTGGTATTATATTGCTGGTGCATTTGGGATAAGAATGTCAGGCTACAGAATCGTTGTGCCCTGGTTTTGACCTGAGCTTTTATCCAGGCAAGATTTTTTCTTGTATGTTTTCATACCAAGCAGAACCAAAACAGGTGAAGTTAAAGAGAGAAAAAAAAACTATGAATATATAATAAAAGAAATAAATTAAAATGAATTTAAAAAAGGAATTAAAGAAAAAAAGGTGTTGAAATACCAAGTATGATTTGAAGGCAGAATTCCCACTAGCACCCCACAGCACTTGAGAATGTTATCATCTAGATCTGATTTGAAGGTGAAAATCAACCATCAAAGGACCAGATCAGGGAGCTCCAAGAAAGAGCTGATGGAGAATGTGAATATTCATGTTATCGCCTATGATGAATAAAATAGTTCCACTCTTAGTCTTCTCTACTGCCAGCACAAATGAGACTGGAAGGCAGCACCTGGAATGCTGGGGCCCCAGCCAGGCTCCATGGTGTATCTTGGCATTCCTACTAAAGCTGTTAAGAAGCCTGGAATGTCAGGATAACTAGTAAGCAGCACTATAGTCAAGATTAGTTTCGTGCTTACAGGTACTGCTACATTCCCACCTGGCTGAAACTCATACATCCAATTGTAAAGTTTCTTGTTACTGCTAGTTTGAGCCACTTTCACATCTCTTGGCTTTTCTTTTAATCAAGGGGACTGGAAGTAGGAAAACATTTCTTTAGGGTTTAAATGACGTCAGTAATTGGCAGGAGGAAAAAGGAAATTTAATCTGAGATGATCGCAGAGTCATTGGTCTTTCCTTTTTAGACACACACACCATCCAATTCTTGCCATTTGTTTTACCTAGAGTGCTGTATTGTTTAGAGTCTCAAATACACCAGCCATATCTTATTAGGAATTCATTTTTCAACCTACTTCTAGTATACAAAGCTAACACTCTTCCTTGAGCTCTGGATTTTAGTACATTCCATGGCACATGAGTTGGATTCAGAGTTTGAGTCCTCCTGTATATGTGGTGAGAAGTTCAAAATTACTCCTTATTTATACAGCCTTTGGCAGTTTGGGCAATGTGTTTTGTCACCTGTTTGCTGTCTTATGAAGAGCTGGAAAGTTTATGAAGAAATAGAAAATATGACTTTGAGCCCTTGACATTTTAAAATAAATGTACATATTGTTAGTGACAGATTGCTAAACTTGGCTTTAGACACTTAGCTATGTTTCTTGCCAAAAGTAATCCAGATGTGCATAATTTATCCGGCTGCCATATGTGCACTGACATGTCTCTCTATAATCAACTGTCTGTTCAGTATGGTTACAGTTAAATGTTCTTTTTTATCAACAATCTTTTGAAATAGCACCGACTGACTCGATAACTTATTTTAAATTTCACAATTTCTCAACAAAAAGCAGTGTACATTTGGCTATAAATCTAAGTGTACCAGCCATGTAGGATATCTAGAAAAGATACTGGCAATCCAGATTCTCTGGGGCCCTGTGTGTTTCAAAGGGAAAAGCCAGCATACCAACTTCAATGTGATTCCATTTTGATGGGTTTTTTTAGGAGTAGAGAAAAGAAGGTAGAGGCACCCAGTTAAGTGTTGTAAAAACAGCCACAGATAACTACTGCTTCTAAAAAGTAATTTGTTTTGGAAAAGAGGTGGAAAATAAAATCCTGATACACAACAAAATAAATATGTGAAAAATGGGCATTTCATTTCTTCCACAAACTGTATCCTCAACACTGTTTGCTGGTCAGGTCCATGATTTTCTTATAGATATGAATTTGTGCTGATTACAAGCCAGGCCTTTCTGCTCAAGGAAGACATTTTCAGCAGAGATTTAGGTAAATGACATTCTTGATGGGAAATATTTCCTCCCTACAGCCATTTTCCCACTGATATTGAAATATTTTAGAGATATTTGTACCACAAGATAACATTTCATTAAGAACTGTTCTTTTACTCTGAGAGTTGCCCTGGAATCCCAGTCAAATTTTGTAAACTTGGGGCCCAGAGAGATAGAACAGCGACATTTGCCTTGCAAGCAGCCAATCTAGGACCAAAGGTGGTTGGTTTGAATCCCGGTGTCCCATATGGTCCCCTGTGCCTACCAGGAGCTATTTCTGAGCAGACAGCCAGGAGTAACCACTGAGCACTGCCGGGTGTGGCCCAAAAACCACAAAAAAAAAATTTTTTTTTGTAAACTTGGAGACTAAGTCTTCAGCAAGTTTGGGTGATGGTGCTGTCAACTCTGAGTGTCCTTGTTTTTGTCAATAACTGCAGTTGGTTTGTCACATTGGCCCCATCTGTGGAAACTGGTCACGCAGGGATCTTGACCGAAATCTCTCCAACTAAACCCTTGTGTGGAAAAAGCTTGGAAGACAGCTAGGAGAGCTGATGACTGGGTGCTATTTGTGTTTTCTTAGCTGAGACTTACCCAACTATTCTGTCCACATTAGGAATTTAGAAAAAATATCCTGAAGCCTGTTGGTGGAGCACATTCATTGGCTCATTGTCAGTGACTGGATCAACAGAAAAGACGGTGGCTGAGTTTTCACTATTTTTGTATCTAGTGTGTTAACTCTTATTTTCTAATCAACCACCACTTTAGCATATACAGTTTATAGGAAATTCTGAACACTAGTACACCCCAGAAGTACAAGAGGCTCAAAAGGAAATACAAGTTTCCCATTTGAATGCTCAAGCATGGGCCTAGCTTGAAAGCAGTCTGCATTCTAAATAAATCTGTTTAGGTCAGGCTGTTGTTTATCCTCTCTGACATTGTCTTCAGTATGGAATCCCCTTCTTTATTTAACTTTTGGACCAGTAGTGCTGCTCAGGGCTTATTTCTGGCTCTATGCTCAGTAATTACTTCTGGGGATCATATGTGGTGATGGGGATCAAACCTAGGTCTGCATTATTCAAACATGCACCTTAATCCCTATACTATCTCCATCACAATCTAGAATCTCTAGTGAACTTCCTCCAGTTTTGTTTTGTTCTTATTGATTTAGAGGGCTATACCAAGTGGTATTCAAGGGTATTCACAGTTTAGAGTTCAGATGTCACTCTTGGCAATGCTTGGGGGACCATGTGGAGTTCAGGATAAAACAAGGCTTCCTTGAAGACAAGGGGAGAAAAGGACTCTCATTCACTGCTGGTGGGAATATCAACTGGTTCAGCCTCTTGGGAAAACAATATTGGCATTCCTCAAAAGAACTAGAAATTGAGCATCCAGATAACCCAGCAATACTTCTCCTGGGATTAACCCTAGGGCACAGTGCAGAAAAGCTCTTTGCATGCCTATGTTCATTGCAGCTCTATTCAGAATAGCTATGATCAAAAAACAACCTAAATGCCTGAAAACAGATGAGTGGATAAATAAATATACTACACAATAGAATACTATGCAAGAAAAATTAAATCATGAAATTTGCATGTACATGGATAGGTATGGAAAGCATTATGCTGAATATAACGAGTCAGAGGGAAAGGGATAGACATAGAATGATCAAACTTAATTGTGGGATATTTTAAAAAATAGTATGGTATTACCTAAAGATAATAAAGATGAGAGACAGGAGGACTAGTCCATGTTAGGAAGCATGCCACAAAGAGTGGTGGGAGTGCAGCTAGGGCAAAGAATGGACCACTTAGACAATGATAATTGGAAATGATCACTCTGGACAAGAACTGGGTGCTGTAAGGGGGTAAAGGGATAGGTATGATAACCCTTCATTAACAATATTGCAAACCACAGTGCCTAAAAGGAAAAAAAGGGAGTAAGAGACAGGAGGGGAAAGGAAGAGAAAGAAGAAAAAAGTCTGAGGAGCAGAGAGATAGCATGGTGGAGCATTTGCCTTGCATGTGGCTGACTCAGAGGGGATCCAGTTTGATTCCCTGCATCCCCATATTGTCCCCCTGCCTGCCAGGGGTGATTTCTGAGTGCAGAGCCAGGAGTAACCCCTGAGCACCACTGGTTGTGACCCAAAACCCAACCAATCTATAAATAAATAAAGTTTAAAAAAAAAGTAGGGGAAGGGAAGGCAGGAGGAAAACTGAAAATTGGTGATGGGGAATGTGCACTGGTGAAGGAATAGATAAATGTTGGAACGTTGTATGAGTATGACAAACTCAATCATGAGCATCATTTTAACTGTGTATCTCAAGGTGATAGTTTTAAAAATTGATTTAAAAAATGGGCCTCTATGCTCCACCTGTTGAGCTATCATTCGGACAATTTGCATTTTAATTTGCTAGCAAATTTTAAAAATACAGGTTATAGCAGCTACAAGTTGCTGATCATAGTGTTATGTTGAAAACCTTGGTGATTATCTCTAAAAGTACATTCTTTAAGAAAAATTTTGAACCATACAAAATGGTGATCGAGGATCACTTCCAGTTTAGTGCTTGAGAGTTACTGGTGATGGCTCAGAAGACTGTGATACGTAGGTTCAAACTTCTGCTTTCCACATGCAATGCAAAGCAAAGCATGTTTTTCGACTCTTGTAGTCACTTCCCAGTCTATGGTAAAATTTTTTATCAAGCACACATGTATGTATAATAAATTGATTTATTTTATTTTCAATTATTTTATTTAAAGACCAAGACTAATACCACTGCCAATATAAAATTATCTCCACCTTTGTCCCCAAATTCCCATCCATTCCCAAGCCTATTTTCTTGAGTACTGCAATAAGAAAATTTTTAAAAATTAATGTATTCAAGTGCAGTCATTAAGTTATTATCTAAAGGTTTGCTAAGCAATTTGTTGCTAATTGATTTTCTGTTACTTGTTTCTGAAAATTAAGTGGCTTTGAATCCATGTTGATATCTAAATCAGTGTGTTTCTGCTAGGATGACAATACTGAAAAACTTAAGAGTTGTTGCATGACTGCATATGTGGCCAGTGATTCAGGAATTCCAAGCTCTGTAGCTAATTTTATGGCTTTTGTGGGGTCTTATTTCAGCTTTCATGGCTTTCAGAAGTATGAAAAGTGATGGAATGGTACCTGCACTAACTCCAAAATAATCCTGGGGATGTCAGCCCAAATTCTTGCATACTTGGAATTTTGCTCAGTTTGGTGTCTCTACAGAGCTCCATGGCTGAATGGTGAATCTGAACATTGGTGAAGTGGCGATTATGGGTGGTGAATGCACTTTGTATGGCATCAGCTGGGCGGGAATTGGCTCACCCTCTTTGCAATTTATTTTTTTTAAGTAATATTATCACTTTTATCTCAGTATTACCGATTTTACCTATCATTGGGTTTTCTGCATTATTTTGAATTAATTAAAATTTCTCAAATTACCATATTCATTCAAATACAGAAGATTTTCTTACTTTCAGTCATTTCTAGAATGACCATGTTATTTAAAGAATAGATGCATCATATGATCTAATGACCATTTCTTGTCATTTGGTCAAAGGATATGAAAACACTAATTCAGAAAGATTCTTGAGGGACCAGAGCTAAAACACAGCTAATAGGATGTTTGCCTTGCAAGTGGCTGACCTGAGTGTGATCCCCAGCAAACGACATGGTTCCCAGAGCTTAACCAGAATAACCCCTGAGTTTACTGCCAGGTGTGGTCCCAAAACAAACAAACAACAGAAACAATGTTTGGAGCTCCTTGTTCTGGCAGCGTTATTTAAAATAGCCAGAATGTTGTCCATCTTCAGATGCCTGTTTAGAAAAGCTGTGTTCTTTATACTCATAGGAACATTAGTCTGCTATTTAAAAAGTAAAATCATTCTTTTGGGATAAAATAAGTATAACTTTAGGTGAAATAAGTTTTACTTCTGTGAAATAGAAATCGGTAAATCAAGTAAACTGGGGAAAAAATACAAAACAACAAACCTGGCTCCTACATTTGGTAAAAGTCATGGTGGCTACGAAAGTATAAAAGTAACTTTTTATTTTATTTTTATATTTTGGCTGAGGTGTGTGTGATGACCTAAAAACTTGAGTTGTGGGGCCGGAGAGATAGCATGGAAGTAAGGCCTTTCATGCAGGAGGTCATCGGTTCGAATCCCCGGTTCAAATCCCGGCGTCCCATATGGTCCCCCGTGCCTGCCAGGAGCAATTTCTGAGCCTGGAGCCAGGAATAACCCCTGAGCACTGCCGGGTGTGACCCAAAAACCACACAAAAATAAATAAATAAATAAATAAATAAATAAATAAATAAATAAATAAATAAATAAATAAATAAATAAAATAAACTTGAGTTGTGGTGAGGTGAGTCTTAGATAGAAGTGGAAAACTAGGCCCCTGAAATTCTTTAGTATTTTAAACTAAAGCTGCAGTTTGTTTTTAGTTTTGAGGTTGTTTTTGTTATTTTGGGGGACGATATTGGGCCATGCTCAGGATTTATTCTTGTCTTTGTTCTCAGGTTTTAATCCTGGTGGTACTTACGGGGCTAATATGATAGTGGGGAATAAACTAGAGTCATGCTAGACAGGTACCATATCCACTATATATACCATTTGTCTGGTCCCTTACTAAAGTTGTTTTTAAAGGAATATGATGCAATTTCAGAAAAGTCCATGCTCCTTCCAAATATCTTACATTAGTGTAACATTTTGAAATTAACAGTGATGGTAGCAAACACTAGCCACGTTTACCACGTTTATTATGCTTGAAATGTTTTCAACTACTTTACCTGGTCTGCTGACAACTGTGTGAAATGAGTACCATTTTGGCTTCGCAATTCTCATCAGGATAAAATTGCACATACTATGGAATTTTTCTTACGTGGTTTATATTTCATAGTGACGAACTATAGGGACCCTTTCCATTGCAACCATTGTTATCTAATAATTTCATTTTTCTAACTATATTTAACTAACATTTTATATATTTACTATATATTTTTATATTATAAAATTTATTATATTCTTCAACTATTTACAATTTTTAATTATAAATTAGAGCTGCAAAACCATAGACATTGTCTCTACCTTTGAGATGTTCACTAAGAATAGTCCTAAAGGATTTTCCTAAATGTTGATGAATTTACTTTTTAGTGACTTTCTGATGTGCCTGTTACTTATTTCTGTCAATTTCATTTTTCTTTCTTTTTGGTTTTTGGGTTACACCTGGCAACATTCAGGGGTTACTTCTGGCTCTGCACTCAGAAATTGCTTCTGGCTGGCTTGGGGAACCATATGGGGTGCCAGGATTCAAACCACTGTCTGTCCTGAGTCAGCTGCATGCAAAGCAAATGCCCTACTGCTGTGCTATCTCACCAGCCCCTCTGTCAATTTCATGATCAACTTTTCTAGTACTCAAAGTGATAGAGATATATACTCTTTTTAACTGTTAGTGGTAAGTTTATGGAGGTGGTATGTGTTATGAACATTTAGAAATAAGTTTTAGTGAGTACGTGAAATTTGGGCAGTCTATGACTTGTTAGCAACATTAACCTGGAGAGCACACATGTGATTTTATAAATGTTCATTCACTAACATTCACTGAGTTTTATTCTGTGGATACTATTTACTGGAGTTTGCAGAGAACCCATGGTAAAAAGGAATTCTTTATTGCTCTGAATATTAAATCAGAGCTCTTGAGTTTTTCCTGGCCAAATGATATAAAAGCTACTTTTTATGTAAATGAAGTATGAAAAAGGGCAGTACTTAAGTAGCTTGCAAATCAACTCTCTTTCATGCCTGCAAGTAAGACAAGACATCCATACTTGTCTTTGTGAAATTTTTATTAAATCATCTGTTAGTACTAGTGTCATAGCTCTCAGAATGGGTAGTTTTAAAAACAAAACTGTGTATGCATCAAAGTTTTGTGTTTTTATTTTATCACAGTGGTGCAGAGACTGAAGAAAATTGTGTCAGTAAAAATACAAAAATCTTTCTTCGTCTTTCTACAATGCAGCATAAGTAGCAGCCTATATTGTCAATCTTTGTAATAATAACACCATGCAGCACTACTTGCTCAGAGGAGTGAGAAAAATATTTTGATGTTTAGCAAATGCTATCCTAACAGTGCAGGGAATGCCAATTTCTTGTTAGATGTTGAATCAATCATTCCTACTTCAAGTAGTGATTGAACAAACATGACCACATTTTATTTTTCTTGTGAGTTTTTTTGGTGGGGCGGGAAGCTGGGGATCGCAATGGTGCTATTCAGGGCTTATTCCTGGCTCTGAGCTCAGGAATCACTTCTTGTAGGAGAATATAGGGGATGTGAGAAATCAAACCCAGGTTGGCCTGTTCAAGGCAACTGCCCTGCCTGCTGTACTATTATTATTCAAGCCCGTGACCACATTTCATTGTCTAATTTACATGTATCCTTGATGGAAGTGGTTTTCACTACACTTCAGATAAAGCTAAAAAGGATTTGTTTAATATGCCCAATTTCAGTAACTAGCAGAGACCAATTTAAAATAATCTATGTTGGATATTGTATTTAGTTTGTACTGTCCTTTTTAGTAGACTTTTACTTCGCATTTTAAAAACATTTATGTTAGAAATTTATTCTGGTTATATATGTAAAAGCACATATACATAAAATTTATTTCATTATATCCAAATAATATTAGTAAAATATGAAAATGGAGTAAAAACAAATATCTATTACACTAATGCAGAGAGTTTGTGTGCTTTGACAATTAGCATTGAGTAATCTATTGGTTTTGGAGGTAGCTTGTTACTGGAAGACACTTAGAAATATCACTGGAACATTCCCTGAATTGTGACACAGGAAAATATCTTCTGATATAGTCATATATACAATGAGAAGCAAAGTCATCAGTCCTCTGTCTACAGATTGCCCTATGGGTGGAAGAGATAGTACAGTGGATAAGGCATTTTCTTTGCACACAGCCAACTGAAATTTGATCCTCAGACCACATTTGGTCCCCTGAGTTCCACCAGCAGTGATCCTGGAGCACAGAATCAGAGTAAGCCCTGAGCACTGCTGAATGTGGCCCAGATCCCTTCTCTCCCAAAAAATTACCCCAATACCAAATTATTAATAGGATTGTCTTTGTCAGTGTTCTTCCATATGCATGTCTATATATGAATGTATATGCCCACATTCATATGTATGTAAAAATATTTATGGAACTGGAATATGTGAATGGCTAATTTTTATGTCATATTAACAATCTAAGTATTCTCCACTATTAACTAGGCCTTAAAATTACCACTTTTTAATTAGATTCCTATTGAATTTTTATGAATAATATGTCAAGGAGTATTTCTATGCCTATACTATTTCTACTTAAAAATTTTCTTTTTAAATGTGCAATATGTTATGTATGGTTCTCTTTCTGCTTTTTTTGTTTGTTTGTTTTTGTTGTTGACTCATGGAGGTGTGATCTCAGGTATTACAACCAGAGTGGTTGCTATCATGGGCTTCTGTTTCTGGAGATAAAGGTTTATTGAGTTGCCCATAAAAGTCTATATCATTTGCACATAAGTTGCACAGTGCCCATGATTTCCCTTGCTCATTAAGGATCTTTCTACCCTCACTTGAGTCATGGAGTCCTGGAATGGAAGAAAGCACCCAAGTTTGGGAATTAGATATACATGGATTCTGTCATGCTCTGAACACTGTTAGCTTTGTGATTTGGAGCAATCTATCCTCTGAAAACTTCTCATCTATAAAAAGAGAAAATACAGCTTATTTAGTATTGCATCTTATTGAAATCAATTTCAAATTTTATTATTTCTATGTATAATTCATATTTAAATTATTCATAATATATTTTATATTCTTTTAATTTATATGTGCATTTTTCACTTAAAGTAGAATGCTTTTGGGAATGACCATTTAAAGTGCTGAGCAGCCAGATGTAGTTAGTGACTACCATACTGAATAGCACACCAGATAAAACATGTATTGATGGCAGTTAATTATTAAACATGGGTGTGTGTTTAATAATATAGTAGTATACCCCGTAAAGTCTAAGTAGAGGGTCATGCAATAGTACAGTGAGTAGCACACTTGCTTTGCATATGACCAACTCAGGTTTAATCCCCAACATCCCATATGGTCCCCTGAGTACTACCAGGAATAATTCATGAGCATATAGCCAGGAATAAACCTGAGCACAGCTTGATATAACCCAAAACTCAAATAAATAAATAAATAAACAAACAAATAAATATAAACTTGTCCTGCTTATCCTTGCCCTCTCTCAGCAAGAGACCTGCCTGGGGACCAAATAATTCCAGGGATTGGAACCTGGGGTTCTTAAAAGCAAAATATGTCTTTTTAGTTATTTTCCATCTCAAGAGAAAAATTTTAAGTCTAGAGTTCTTGAGCTTTTCAAAAAAATTTTGATGTTTGTTTGGGGGGCATGCCTGATGATTTTCACGGGTTTCTTCAGGCTCTGCACTCAGACATCAATTCTGATAGTGTTTGGGGACCATGTGGTATTCTGGGGATTGAATCTGAGTCAGCAACATGCAAGGCAAGCACTGTACCTGCTATGCTATCTCTCTGGCCCTGAACTTCTCAATTTTTGTTTCATTACATGATTTTCAGAAATGCCTTACAGGTACTATCATTTTAATGAGCATAATATCTTATTTGCTGTTCAATTCAGTCATTGGTTTAGTTTGCTCATTGAATCACAATGTATTTAAATATTGCCAAGCACAGTGCTAAGTGTTTTCTTCTATTTTTGCTTTGCAGTGCTCACAAGTCATCAGTGAGGGCAGTTCTAATTATTTCCAACTCAAATGTGAAATTAAGACAGAGAATAGTCAAAATACCTTTATGTGTGGATTGTTGGGATGAGAATCTGGGGTCAGAGGTCATGTTATTTGTATGGATCACACACTTGTATCCTTTCCTCCATGTTGAGGAATTATTCCTTTGTTTAGATTTTCATTTATTTTAGTATACTTCCTGCCTTTTTCTGTTTTTTGTTTGCTTGCTTGCTTATTTGTTTTGGTTCTTAGTCCAAGTTGAGGTTGGACGAGAAGAAGCAGAGGGAAAGAATGGTGCTTGATTTTTGGTATGGGAGTAAAGACCACACCTAGCAGTTTACAGGGGTTACTTCTAGCTCTACTGCATTCAGAAATCAGCTTTGATGTGCTCAAGGACCATAGAGGGTTCTAAGGATTGAACCTGGATCTGCAAGACAAGCATTCTATCTGCTGTATTAGTGCTCCAACTCTGAAAAAATAGTGCTTGGTTGTTACTCAGCACCAATGTGTTTTTGTGAGAGAAACTATTGCCTTAGAGTTTCTGAAGGAAGTCAGAGAAAGGAACATATTATATAAGTCTGACTCATTGGGTCAAATGGGCATGATAAATGGTGGGGAAACCAAAACCAACTTTGCTATGACCTTCTGTGAAATTGTGCTTTTCACCTTAAGAAAAAATATTAAAATGAGATGGTCAAAGAAGGAACCAGTACTCAGACACTGTATTGGAAGGAGCATTTCTAACTTTAAAAAGAAGCTTTCAAACCTCATAGCCACTGTTAATGGCCATATAAATATTAATAAAGCTTTAAACACCTCCCAAATTAGCTTTATTTTTAAATCAAAAGTGCAAGACATGGAAGTGGTAATTTGTGTTAGTCCGGCAGACATGAAATTAATTGAGATAAAAACAAGAAGGAGCAGGCAAACCCTCTGGGTGAAAAAATAATGAGTTGTATTAACTCACTTAGACAGTTTAGAGTGAAATAGAATAGCAAGAAAAGAAAACTCTCAATCTTGACTTGAGAGTGTGTCATATATATATCAGTGTTTTTCAACCATGAGACACAGTCATAAGAGAAACTCAAATTGGTTTCTACATGGCCTTTCATAATCTCTTGCAGCACCATTGTGAAGCATTGGGTTCCTCATCATCACCACATAGGACAATTTTTTGTGTCTGTTCAGAGGCTGACCAGACTGATGGTCGGGGAGATAGCTAGCAGAAAAGTGTAGTTGGGAGAAGATCACTGGCATCTCCCAGTCTGCCCATTTCACCTGGGACAAGTTGACAATGCAACAAATGCTGCAAGCCCTTCATATTTCCTAGGGATTGTCTTCACCCCCAAAGACCTCCCTCCACTTACAAACTGGTAGATGACCCATCAGTATGAAAGTCACTGCATCCTTACAATGAATGCCCTGCTTTGTACAAAATTCATGATTGGTTTTTGCTTATTGAGATTTTTTCATTCTCTTCTTAACATGTTCTGCATCATGTAGGAAGACTTCCTTTTAGAAGTCATGTCAAATGGCCCGACTGTGAAGGAATATTGTGAGACCTAAGGAAATGAGATGACACACTGGAATTTATACATGATAGAAGCAGCAAGCAAACTCAGAGGATATATCCTCAGAAACTAATTATATAAGTCATGGAGCTCTCTACCCTGAGCACTTCTAAAATTTATACCCTCCACTGGCCATTTTATTGCCTTTTCGTCTTTTTTCACTCCTGGACCCAGCTTCTGTTCTCTGTTAACTCTTCCTTGCTGTTCTTTGAAACTTTTTATTGCCAGATAGTCTTCTGGTACAGAATCTGAGAGGGTATGTTGGTTAAGAAAAGTTGTGTTCATCAACACAGGTCCAAAGTGTTGTGAGGATAGCCTCATAAATGTTTGCTTTTCATGATTGGAAATATGTGCTTTGTACCAAATCTTAGGTTGGGAAATAATGTCAAACTACTTACAGTATTCAGTTAGAAGTTGAATATGAAAGACAACATGGATTCAACACACATATTTTTCACCTGCTTGTGACTACGATCTCATTTCATGAATTATGTAACTAACATGGATCTTAACTAACTATCCATTGGTATGGTAATTTACAATCAAAAGTAGGCAAAACTTATACATACTATAAGATCAAAGTTGCGTTTTTATTCATCCTGCTTTTCTGCTTGGTTCCCACCATCACACTCTAGTAATTGATACTTTAAGTATATGGAGACTTTAAAACAAATATTTCCAGACTTTTCTGGGTATTTTCTCAGATTTTGCATCTGTAGAATTGCAATATTTTTCTGTCTCTGTGTTTTGCATAAATGCTGTCATCCCTGGTCTTGTAATCAAGTGGTGAAATGAACAGGATTGCGCCATAATATATGCCTGGTTATAATATAAATATAATATGCTTGGTTAAAGCTGCCCCCTGAAAGTCTATGCACTGTTTTGAATGCAAAATTTGGAAGATACACAAGGACCTGCAAGGTCAGTTTAGGGCGATGTTAAAGCATCCTTGTTGTTTTACCTCAGAGTGCTGTTGGAATAGAGGATCTAGTCAGATAACAGTTTAGTTCTATGTCTTCTAGATTTATGTACTTTTAAGCCTTCTCCAAAGTCATTTCTCAGGAAATAGCCTTGTCAAGTTGCTTGGCCAGCTTAATGATCCTGGTATTTGCATCACCTGAAATAATGTTATTTTTAATTTTGTACTTTTTAAGCAAAAAATAAGCAACCACAAATATAGAATACCTAAGCCTTGGAGGTGTATGAGTTGCTTACAAATTATATAAAGAAAGCCTTGGGCCCAGACAAATAGTACAAAGGTTAAGATGCTCAGTCATCTTAGCTCCAGTTCTAATCCCAGTACGAGTATGGTCCTTCAAGCAATTGCCAGGCCTGGTTCCTGAGCACAGAGCCAAGTGCTATTCCTGATCACTTTTTAGGTATTACCTAAAAAGAAAAAAAATGAGAGAGACGGATAAATAGCTTTTCTTTATTTTTCTTCCCTTCCTTCCTTCCTTCCTTCCTTCCTTCCTTCCTTCCTTCCTTCCTTCCTTCCTTCCTTCCTTCCTTCCTTCCTACCTACCTACCTACCTACCTTCCTTCCTTCCTTCCTTCCTTCCTTCCTTCCTTCCTTCCTTCCTTCCTTCCTTCCTTCCTTCCTTCCTTCCTTCCTTCCTTCCTTCTTTCTTTCTTTCTTCGTTCTTTCCTTCTTTCTTTCTTTCTTTCTTTCTTTCTTTCTTTCTGTCTTTCTTTCTTTCTTTCTTTCTTTCTTTCTTTCTTTCTTTCTTTCTTTCTTTCTTTCTTTCTTTCTTTCTTTCTTTCTTTCTTTCGACCATATGGAATGCCAGGATTCAAACCACCATCCTTCTGCATGCAAGGCAAACATCTTACCTCCATGCTATCTCTCTGGCCCCTCTTTTTTTTTTTTGGTAATAATATCTTTATTTAAGCACCATGATTACAAACATGATTGTAGTTGGGTTTCAGTCATAAAAAGAATACACCCTTTCACCAGTGCAATATTCCCACCACTAATGCCCCCATCTTGAGGTCTAGACTGGGGCTTAAAAAGGGGGTTGTGGGGCCAGAGCGATAACACAGCAGTAGTGTGTTTGCCTTGTATGCAGTTGACCTAGGACAGACCTGGGTTCAATCACTGGAGTCACATATGGTCCCCAAGCCAGTAGTGACTTCTGAGGCCATAGCAAAGAGTAACTCCTGAGCATCACTGGTGTAGCCCCAAAACAAAAGGAAAAACAGGAAAAGGGAGTTGTATTTTTTAAATTATCCCTTTAGACTGTGTGTAGAATCCAGCTCCATGCAGTATGAATGTCTCTTACCTTCTCCTTGACTCTTCCCTTGCTCTTCTGACCTCTGTTCTCTCACAGTATCCTGAGAACACTTTTTAAAATGTTGAGTCAGGTCACTTATTGTTCAAAACTCTTTTGTAACTGCACATGATAAAAATAGAGGCTCTATGTAATATAAGTTCTTTGATAGACTCCTGAGGTCACTCATATTCAAGGCAAGTGCCTTATCTCCTATATTCTTTCTCCAGACCAACATTCTACTTCTTGATTGAGCTGATAGTCTTAGGTATTTGTTTTCTATTCTAATAGACTTAAAAAAGTTGCTTCTACATGAGTAATTCTATCCTTTTACTCTTGCTTATCTGTCACTGCATCCCCAACTGTTAGAAATTTGACTCTCACCATCCACCATTTTTTCAAGTTAATTTTCAATTTCAGGATACACATGTAGAGTTTTCAAAATTATTCAACTATACCCCCATTGCAATGCAACTTTAGCAACTAAAATATAAAAAAAAAAAATTGAAGGGATATTACTATTGGCAGTGTTTGGGGAACCATATTGTGCTAAGAGTCCAACCTGGGACATTTTTATGCAACATGTATGCTCCATTTCTTTGAGTTCTTTCTCTGACTCTTTAAATTTTTTGTTTTTGTTTTGGGGCCACACCCAGCAATGCTTGAGGCTTACTCCTAGGTCTACACTCCTGACTAACTCAGGGGGACTATATGGGTATTGAGGATCGAACCTAGGTAGGTCATATGCAAGGCAAGCTCCTTAGCCATGGTACTACTTCTCCAAACCCTAGTATATAATTCCATAGTTCCTTTTACTTTTATTCTACTTAATTGCAAAATTATTAGATCAGTAACTTTGGTGGTTTTATACATTTTAAAATCACCAAGGCTCACCTAGATTATCTTGTCATGCCATCCTAGGATCCCTGAATTTTCTGTGTTTTTTTATTTATATATATATAAATTTACTTCTGTTATAAAACTCAGGCTTTTGAGATAGGTTTAATGTCTTCTATATCTATCCTTTATAATATCATACAAAATAGTGTCACCTACATTAAAATTTCAATTCCACCTCTTTTACTTCTTTAACTTTCCTACTCTGAAACTCTGATCAGCTGATCCTGCCTCGAGACTTTTGCCATTTTTTCCAGAACTCAAAGCTATAGCCACGTATTTCTGTTGCTGGTCCTGAAATTGACCCCAGCACCTTCTTCTCCCTCCCCCAATTTTTTGTATGCCTTTTCCAGAATACGATATAATTGGGATCATATTGTATGTAGCTTTTCAGGCTGGCTTCTTTTCCATAGCAGTAAGTATACATTTAAGATTCATCCCTGTCTTATGAATTTGGGGAATTTAAATAATATCTTAGGGCCTCAGTTTTTTTCATGCTTATATCTACCTGACCTGGGTTTTGTGAGAATTTAATGGAAATAACAGTGTTAGCTAGAGACTAATCTCTAGCTAATATGTAGTTAGAGACTACATATATGGCACTTGCCTTGCACATAGCCAGTCTGGATTTGAACCCCTAGCATTGCATACGGTCCCCTGAACACCTCCAGGAACAATTTTGGAGTACAAAGACAGTATTTACAACTGAGTATCACTGGGTATAGCCCCAAACCAAAACCCAAAACACCCTAAAACAAACAAAAATAAAAAGTAACACAGAGATGCACTATATTGGTTTTCCAAGCCTCTAGCATTGGAAATTTTCTCATTTATTAAATAAAGATCAATTGAATATCTATTCTGTGCCAAGAACTGTCCTATATTGAGACTTATCCTAGCCTCCCTGTTCAGTGGAATGTACAGAAGTTTTTCTTTTTTTTTTTTCTTTTTGTCTTGGTAGAGTTGTGGAGCAACTTTACTCAGAGCTTATTCCTGGCTTGTTGCTCAGGGATCACTCCTGTCAGTGTTTGGAGGGCCACTTGCAGCTCAGGAGATTGAACCAGAGTTGGTCATGCCTTAACCCTTTACTACCTCTCTGATCCCATATATATCTTTTTATACTGGCTTTTGATATTTACTTGCACATGCTTCAAAAAGTTAATTTTGAGGAAATGACTGATAGGTCTATTCTCCTTTTGAAAGGAGAGAAATTAATAGGATCATATGAAGGAGAGAATAATGAGGTCATATAAAATTTCAGGAAAGAATGTAGTCTGAGAATCTAAAAGATTGAATTGGGAATGGAGGAAAGTTAAGAGATGTATCAGATATTAATCCAGTAAATAGAGAGTGATTACTAGGTGATTATGGGCAAGAAAGAGGTAGTGTTAAAGCTATTTGCATTTTTTGAATGAAATGTCTTATAATATTGGTTTCTAAAGGATCATAGGCACTTAAAATGTCTTGATATTTAATACAGCTTTAAATTAATATATTTTGCAAAATTTTCTTTTGTAAATTATTTGACTCAGATGCTTCCAGTATTTCTTCCAGGATCAAAAATAAACAACAAATAAAAAAAACACTGAATACTCAAATCAAAAGGGAAACCTTCAATATTTACTTTCTCATTAGATTTAACATCTTTCTTTGATTCTAATTATTGTTTTGCTAATTACTTTAAGACTACACAGTTTTTTTGTATACTTGATAACGTTTGAAGGTAAGTTTTTGCTCAATGGCATGATTGCCTGAGGACCAAAAAGAACTGTACAATTTCATGTGCAATTCTAAGCTAAACAGAACTGAGAGATCATTCCCCTGTGTATTTATAAGGAAGAGTTAAATCCCTCCTGGTGTAATGTAGCACCAGATCGAAGTAAACAGACTATGATTTCAGTGCTAGACGCAGCCTTAAGGCAGAAGAAATTACACTGTCATGCAGAGGATATGTAGCTGCTGCTATTTTGGTGCTTGAGTTCTTTGTTGTCACATAGTTGAAGGCAATCCAGATGAGGAAGAGTGTTAACCAACAAAAGGAGAAAATTCCCTGCAGATGGCTAGGGGGATATAGGGGAACAAGAAAGGTAGTACAATATTGTCTGAGCACATCAAATGAGGATTGTTCCAATAAGCACTAACTTTAACTTGTCTCCATCCATAGTTGAAAAACAAGGGGGAAGTGAAGCTAAAATCTGAAGACATATTCATCACAGTTTGTCTGCCATTGTAGAATCTTTAAATCATGATTGTATCTTTCATTGAATTCACTTCCAATCAAGTCCTTACTCTGATGCAGGGGCCAGTGACATTTTGGATCTCTTGTAATTAGTGTCAGTTCAGAACCATTCACTGTCCCAATAGTCTTTTTTTTTTTTTTATCTTTTCTTTTCCCCATTGCACAGCCATTCTGTTAAACAATTAATGGTCCATTTGGGGAAGTGACTAATATAAATATGATTCAATATAGATTTTCAATGAAAAAGTAACTGAGTATGAAAGTAGTATATAATAAAAACTTGGGGCCAGTGAGGTGGCACTAGAGGTAAGGTGTCTCTGCCTTGCAAGCACTAGCCAAGGAAGGACTGCAGTTCGATCCCCCGACATCCCATATGGTCCTCCAAGCCGGGGCAATTTCTGAGCACTTAGCCAGGAGTAACCCCTGAGCATCAAATGGGTGTGGCCCAAGAAAAACCACAAAATAAATAAATAAATAAAAACTTATATATAGAAGGCAATGGGAATCATCTTTCTCTCCCAAAATTATTATAATTAAGACATGTATGCCAGTTGAGAAGATATTGAATGAATTTGGAAAGCATCTCAGCATTAGAATGATAAGCATCGTTTGTATCACGTTAACTTAATTAGTTTTTTATGGGCCATATTCAGCAGTGCTCCAGGGTTATCCCTTGTTCTGTGCTCAGAAATCACTCCTGGCAGGTTCAGGGGACCATGTGAGATGCCAGGAATAGAACCTGGGTCCATTCTGGGTCGACCACTTGCAAAGCAAATGCCCTACGGCTGTACTATCCCTCCCGCTCCAATGTATCACTTAAACTTATAACTGAATAAAAATTGTGTGACAATGAATTAACTCAGGATAATGTAATTGAATAGATGGTTTGTATAATTGTTGTCCTCTTCATCATGGAAGAATATTTTTCTGATTTAATGATTATTAGTTTGCACTCAGTGTTTTACTGTCTAATTATCCTTTTCTTTCTAGCAACTACTGTTTTTCAGTATTTTCTGAGAATATTGTTTATATCCTTTTTGAACTCGAGGCCCTCCGCAAAAAAAATTTTTTTTTAATTTCTACTATACTGTCAGTTTCAGCACTCTACCTTCTGGCTACTGAGATGACCAATCAGAATTTTTTTCTGAGATTTTATACAATAATATTAGGATACAACATCTTCTTTTCATGGTGGCTTAGCCTCTTGTTTATGGCTCTCCTCCCATGATGGAGTGTAATATACAAAATGTAAGAAAGAATGAGGCCAGCACAAGGAAGTTCAGCCAAGATGTGTATTAATGTTGTCTTGCAGGCTAGAGTCCCCTGTATTTCTGAAACTTTAAATGAAGCCATTTTTTTCTTATGTTTCTTTTTTGTTTGTTTGTTTTTGGATTATACTTGGCAGCACTTCAGGGTTACTCCTGGCAGGCTCAAGAAACCTTCTTGGATACTGGCAATAGGACCTGGATTGGCCATGTGCAAGGCAAACACACTACCCACTATGCTATCAGCCAGGCCCTCCTGACCATTTTGTTTAATATAGTCCCTCAACATCAGCAGGCTAGATTTAATTTCTATCATTTTAAGTTAGTTATTTGTTTCATCCTTTTATTTTAAAATTTTTCTTGTATCACCTGCCTTTAAGCGCTTTAAGAACATCAGCTTTGCAAATTTAGAGTCTAAAACTTTTTTCTCTTCAACTCTCTGAAATTCTTGATCCAATACCTAATTCTCTGGATTTCTGAGAGACCCAAGCATGAGCATATAAATGGCTTGATATTGACCCAGGTGCAATGACCACTCAGTGAGAAAGTTCAAATTTCAGTTTGATTCTTTGGATCGTTCCCCACCTAGCCATTTGCTTCTCTTTTCACCAAGTCTATTACATCCAAGGTAACTTGCTTTTCCCCAGTCAGATGTGCATGTCTCCTAAGTGACTTGTCCTTTAGTTGTCATTATTAATTTAGCTCATTTTTGAAAATCAGTAAAAATCAGGGACTGGAGAGTATTTAGGTCTTAAGACACATTCCTTGCGTTCCACCAACCTCAATTCAAATCCTTACTGCCCCGTATAATTCAACCAAGCACCACTAGGGGTCACTGGAACACAGAGCCAGGAATAGCCCCTGAGTATCACAGAGTATGGCCAAACAACCCACTTCTCCCCCATATCAGTAAAATTCATCCCATCTCTCCTAGACCTTTTTTCTTTTTTTTTTTTTATTAATATCTTTACTTAAACACCTTGATTACAAATATGATTGTACTTGGGTTTCAATCATGTAAACAACACCCCCCCTTCACCAGTGCAACATTCCCATCACCAATATTCCAAATCTCCCTCCTCCCCACCCCACCCCTGCTTGTGCTCTAGACAGGCTTTCTACTTTCCTCATTCATTTATATTGTTATGATAGTTCTCAGTGTAGTTATTTCTCTAACTGCACTCACCACCCTTTGTGGTGACCTTCATGTTGTGAGCTGGACCTTCCAGCCTCCTCTCTTTTGTCTCTGAGAAGTATTGCAAAAATGGCTTTTATTTTTCTTAAACCCATAGATGGGTGTTTAACAGTGATCACTCCCCTCTCCAAATCTTCGGAATACTCTCTTGACTGTGTCTTTAATCCAGTAATTAATTCTAAGGCTTTTCTGGCTTCTATTCTTACTAAATCATATTTTATATGGTTTTAAGTTTATCAAACTTTATGCTAGTTTTACTCTAATCTTATTCCTGTGGGCAAGATCTGCTTTTGTTTTCTTGTTACTGTTTTTCTCATGGGGCTTTCTACCTCCATGAAATCAGTGAGCTCTATGAAAATTTGTTCTGAACTATTGTTTTTATTCTATTAATTTTTACTTTAATAAACATCCTTGTATGAGAAATGGAGTTAGAAGTAACATACATGAGCTGGCCTGTGGTAACTCCAGGAGGAGTACATACAGAAAAACAGTGACTAAAATGCACTACCTTTTACTGACAGAGGCTAACAGAATATTCTGAACCAATAAACCTCAACAAGCTTCGCTCAGTACCCACCCAACTTCCATCACCTAAAGGCAAAACTGGCCAACATTAATAACCAATACCAAGGCAACTTTTTTCTTAGTTTCTAAGTTATTTCCTCATAAGTAAATAATCTCTATTTAATGAAATCATTGCTTTGAATAACCTATCTGATAGATTATACCTCTAGTCACAATTTAATTCTTGTACTAAATGAATAAGGAGGTATAACTGGGATTTTGAGGAGAAGGCATGAGTTTAGTTTGACAAATTTACATAAAAATGATGAAAGGGAGTTCTTAGTTTCTATGTAATTTTACTTTAGCCTTCTGAGCAGTCTTGTCACATACCTGTATTGTGCTTAATGGAGTGTCCAGTTATTAATCATTCGCTTCAAGTCTGTGATTAAGGACCTACAGCTGAATATTGGTGTGTTGAGGGTCAAAATGCCATGATTGTTTCAGGCAAGCTAGAGTGAACCATGCCTTGACGATTTTTCAGAAATTGAGTTTCCAGGAACATGATCTAAGTTACTTTAGAGCCAGATCCTTGAATTAGCTAGCAGTATAACTGCATTTACTCTAGTCATCCCAAATTATTAAAGAAACTTCTACAATGTGTTCCTAGTCTGAAAGTTGGCTCAATGAATATTTGGCCAGAGAGGTGCCTTTTAAAACAAACAAAACAAAAAGGAAATCTTAAATCCAAAATTGCCTTAAATTTGTTGAAAGTAGATTAAAATAAATTTATGTCAAAGGAAAAAGAATTAAATTTGAAGTAGTCAAATGTTTGATTATGTTATATGAGCTAATGTTGTGGAAATTTATACTTTAGGATGGGTTTCGGTTGAGGAAGGGAGAGGTTGACTGGAAATAACACAGACAGTCTTGGGCACTTTGTTGGTGGTGAAGGTTCAATAATTTTGTACATCAAAATAGTAAAGGATATCACTACTGTAACATTTTAATAACTACAATAAAAATAAATACAAAAAAAACATTTAGAAGGGGTCCAGAGAATATAGAGGATAAAACATTAGCCTAGCATGTAGCTGATCCCAGCTCAATCCTTAGCACCACATATGGTCTTCAGCCACTGCAACATGTGATGCTTGAGCACAGAGACAGAAATAGTCACTGAGCACTGACAGATGTGGCCCCAACCCTTGCCCCCGAAAAAAAGATCTAACAGGAGACAATATGGAATTTACTGCAAGACTGTGATCTCTTAGTGTTTCTAGTTTCAAAGTTATTTATGCCAGGGTGATAGCTTAAAAAACTAGAGTGCTTGTCTTGCAGGCAGGAGTCCCAGGCTCAATTCCGGAAATCACGTGATGCTCTCAACATGACCCTGAATTTTGGGAGTAGCCCTCAATATCCTTAGGTATGTCCAAAAAAGAACTCTAATCATTATTTATAAAGTAAAATTAATAGGTTACACTCATTTTTTGTGTTGTATGTTAGATAGTATATGTGTCTAATAATACCTAGTCCATTATAATGTGTCCTTCCTCTGACTAAAATGTAGTCTGCTTACTAGAATTTGAAAAGGACATTTGTAGAAATCGCCCAGTTGGTGGCCTCTTTAATTCTGTGCTTGCTCATGTCCAAAGGAAATTTCTACCTGCTGTCTCTAATCACAAACTTCTATTTCTCTTCTACCTTTTATCTCTTAATCACAAACTTTCTAGTTTGACTAAAAAAATATTTATCCCCAAATAAAGAGATAATACCATCACTAGTATTACAGAATTTTCCTCAGATTTTGAGCAGAAACTTAGAATGGCATAGATTACAAGTTGAAAACCAGTGATTGAAGCCTTAGAGCAACTCATAAGGCCTGCCTTCCATTACAGCTAACCCAGGTTTTCTCCCTGGTACCCCCTGGGCACTGCCAGCTAGGAATAGCCCAAGTCCTGCCAGGTGTGACCTAAACTACCACAACCCTTTCCCCCACCAAACAAAGAAAATTAGTGAGGGCCATCACCCCAGTCTTTGTTGAATTTTACCTCTTATAACTGAAAAACTTTGAGGATAAATGAGGTATACAGTTGGCCTTTGGAAGTACTTTATTTATGGGAAAGATGTTTCTCTTCTAGAAAGGAATTGCTAGAAGAGATAGAAGGGGAGTAGAGGGGGGTCCATTCTATTTCAGGGAGAAATAATGCAGCAGGTAGGGTGCTTGTCTTGTATGCAGGTTCAATCTTCGGCATCCCATATGGGTTCTCCAAACCCACAATGCACGATTCCTCAGTATAGAGCCAGGAGTAGCTCCTGTTGGGATGAGGCCCGATCCCCCCACCTCCCTCCAAAACAAATGGGAGCAGAGGGCATATCATTGAGTCTTGGACTTGAGGAAGCTTCCCTAGACTTGTTGCCTCTGTCTTAGAGTTCCAAGAGATGGGTGATTTAAGGGGTGTGCATAGAAGAATGATCAATATTGCTAGCAGACATGTCTTTGAGCTCATGTATGTACTGACAGTGGTTTTCTAAAACTAAACCTTTGGAAAGTGAGGCCTTCTATGGGTGTCCTGTCCACATGGCAGAGAGGTCAGAAAAAGCTGATTTTTCCAAGCAGGGAGATGACCCTGGTGTCACAGCTGCTGGCTCTGAGTAGGCAGATGAATGCCAGAGGCCTCCAAGGTAAAGAAAGAGAAGGATGTAGAAAACCCTTAAGATGGAGACTCTAGAGAGCTGGGGCCAGAACATGCCCCTGCAGGCAGTCACCATTTTCCTCTAAGGTTTTAGGAGTTGTCAAATATTTTTCAGTGAATAGTGTCATCTCTGGCACTTTTAATGGGGTGATGCCAGATTTCAGAGCCCACAGGAAGTATAGGCACACATCTCCATCAGCCTCAGGCTGAACTTTCAGCAGACACTTCTAGTTAAAAACCATCTTCCGGCGCCCGGAGAGATAGCACAGCAGCATTTGCCTTGCAAGCAACCAATCCAGGACCAAAGGTGGTTGATTCGAATCCCAGTGTCCCATATGGTCCCCCGTGCCTGCCAGGAGCTATATCTGAGCAAACAGCCAGGAGTAACCCCTGAGCACCGCCAGGTGTGGCCCAAAAATCAAAAACAAAAACAAAAACAAAAAAAAAACAACAACAAAAAAAAACATCTTTCACATGTAATAATTCAGCTCTCTTTCTGCTTTTAAATGTGTCTTTAACAAGGTACCAGACAGATGATGAAACCATGAAATACATGTATATGGATTGAGGTACTGTCTCAAGAAGAATTCCTAATTATGTTAATTTTATTATTTTGTTTTGTTTTTGGCCCATGCTTGACAGTATTTAGGGTTACTCCTGGCTTTATACTCAGTAATCACTTGTGGTGGGCTTGGGAGAACATAAGGGATGTTGAGTATCGAACACAGGTCAGTCTTTCCTGCCCAAGAATTTCTAATTAGAAATTAGGGGCTGGCGAGGTGGCGCTAGAGGTAAGGTGTCTGCCTTGCAAGCACTAGCCAAGGAAGGACCACAGTTCGATCCCCCGGCATCCCATATGGTCCCTTCAAGCCAGAGGCAATTTCTGAGCGCTTAGCCAGGAGTAACCCCTGAGCATCAAACGGGTGTGGCCCGAAAAACAAAAAAGAAAACAAAAGAAGAAGAAGAAGAAATTATATTAGAAAGCAGACAAACAGGCTGGACTTAAAGTAAAGATTTAAGGCATGTGCTTTGCACATGTCTGGTCTCAGTTCGATCCCTACCACCATGTATGATTCCCTGAGCCCCACCACGAGTTATCCCTGAGCACAGAGCCAGGAGTAAGCCCTGAGCAACACTGGTGTGTCCCTTCCCTCAAAAGAAGCTAAAAGAAAAAGAGAATAAAATCTCTTCATTAATTTCTCGCATGAGTCTCTCTTCTGGAAGGGGATTTTACCATACTTTGTTGGTGTGTTGACACAGACCTGAAGTCAATGCTTTGTCTTCCAAGCAAATCTCTTAGCACCTCCTGGTTCGAGTCCATCAGGCTGAAATTTCAGAGCAATGGTTTTTTTGGCTAGCCTCTGTTAAAGCTCTAGATTCTAAATGTGCACTTCCTCTATGTAAGGAGTAAGAGAGCCAGGGTTGCAGTGAACTCTCCTGAGAATGTGGGTGTTGCCGCTCTGGATTCGGAAGTCCCACTACAAGAAGCATTTGATGGCAATAATACTTAATTGTCAGATCATCTGGTGGCTCCTGCCAAACATGGAGTCAGCTCAGACCCTGTGGCCTTTATCAAGTCGGTTAACCCATCTTGTCCTCAGGCCCTCCAGTTTGACAATCAGGGTCACACCTGTCTCCTGTTTATGGTAATTATGGATAATATAATGTTAAATTAAATTTACAGGCAATGTTGTACTTGAAATTCTAGGTGACTTGGTTGTTGTGCAGATGTAGTTTTAAGACAAAAGAATCATTGACAAGAAAATAATCTGTATCAAAAGCATATTAAACTGCCTCTGCAGAAAAGGAAAAAGTTTTCCTAGAATTTTACATTCTGTGACCCTGACTACTTCTGTTTTAGCAATAAAACATTTAGCCTGACTACTCTATAAATAGGTTTTCAAATTTATATTGCCAAATAATACACAATCTGATGAGCGTGGAGATGATTTTCCTGAGAGGCCATGTTAATTGGTTTATATATATTGTCTTGTATGTGTCTCAGTTTTTCCCTTGGCTTCCAAGCCTTGGAGGCCAATGTTAACTTTCTCCAAAAGAATATTCTCTTGGCTGACTTTAGCAAAGAAGGGACTGAGTCTGCCCTACATGCACTGGCAGTGATGTTGCAGTAATCGGAATAAATAAGGTCCCAAGGAGAATCTGACTCAGAGGAGAGGAGTTACAAAATAAAAACAGCCCCAATCTTTACTGTTAGCTCTCTGGACATCTGGGAGTTGAGCACTAGTACAATCACATTCCAGTGTATTCTATAAAGCTGTAAAAGAACAACTTCTTAGCATGATTAGATAAAAGACCTTCCCTCACTTATTTAAATCTGTGGTTTCCAAAGCCACTAGAAGATAGTTTATGCCCTTCAGAAATAGTCTAAAACAATCACAGCTCCATTCCATCCAGGAATTCTTGGATGTGGTGGTAAATTGTTTTTGTGTCTAGCACTGGAAGAGATCTCAGACACATGTACTAGCTTGATGATCAATTTTATTAAAATGCTGAGAGATAGTGCAGCAGCAGGGAGATTGCCTTGCACATGGCTGACCCGGGTTCAATTCCCAGTATCCCATATGGTCCCTGAGCACTTCTGGGTGTAATTTCTGAGTGCAGAGCTAGGAGTAACTCCTGAACATTGCCAGGTGTGGCCCACAAGAGCAGCAATAAAACACTGTTTATTTTATTTTATTTTTTGTACTTTGGGATCTCTGTGGACATAGAATCCAAGCTTTTAGCTGTAATTAGTTTTAATCGCAAATTAAGAAAAATAGAATCATCTGATCAAAGGTATTGGCTACACTTTTTGAAAATAACAGCATTTTAAAGATTCCTTTGTTATACCTATGTTGATAGTGCTGATAATTTGTTGGTTTTTTATTTCAACTTTTGATATGTTTCATCTATTCAAGTATGAATGACCTTTCATGAAGATGGCAGAGTGTATTATAGATATGACTTTGCCTGTTTGTAAATCATGATGAAACATAATACCTTTATTTAATAAAATCTTCCATTGGTAAATAAAGAAGAATTTAAGTAATGATGGTGCATTTTAAATTTTAGTGCACGATAAAATTTAGTTAAGAAATGGAAAAACAGGGCCGGTGAGGTGGCGCTAGATGTAAGGTGTCTGCCTTGCAAGCGCTAGTCAAGGAAAGACCCTGGTTCCATCCCCCGGCGTCCCATATGGTCCTCCCAAGCCAGGGGCAATTTCTGAGTGCTTAGCCAGGAGTAACCCCTGAGCATCAAATGGGTGTGCCCCCCCTCCAAAAAAAAAGAAATGGAAAAAAATAAATGAAAGTTTTTAACAAAATGTAAATCACAGGAAAATAAGTACTAAGAAGACTAAATCTTGTCAGATTAAAATATGTATGTTAAATAATCTATATTTCTTGTTACTTTTATTACAATATCTTTATTTAATCACCATGATTACAAACATGTTTGTAGTTGGGATTCAGTCATAAAACAACACCCCCATTCACCAGTGCAACCTTCTCACCACCAATGCCCCTATATCCATCTTCCCCACCCCCTATCTTCGAGACAGGCATTCTGTTTCTATCATTATCATGGTAGTTGTTATTGTGTGTTATTTCTCTAACTGCATTCACCACTCTTTATGGTAAGCTTCATATTGTGGGCTGGTCTTTCCAGCCCTCATCTCTATAGTTTATGGGTAATATTACTATACTGTCTTATTTTCTTAAATCCCACTATATTTTTTGTTTTGAATTTAAGAACAAGTGGGTTACACTTCAACTCTATAGCCCTATAGTTTCATATGCAGTCTAGGTTATCTTGTGGTTTTCTTTATCTTGTTGCCTTGTGAATACTGAAAGGTAAAGTTTAAAAGTAATTCTCTGAAAAATTTCCAGGCTGAAGTAGTATAGTAACATGCTCATCATGCACATGGCCAACGCCTGATTGACATATTTCTCATTGTATTAACTAATTTATTAACTTTTTTAAAAAAAATTTACAGTTATCCTAAACTGATCAGATTTTTTTCCCCTATTGTATGTCATTCACATATGTTTGGTAGACACTTCATAAACAAAAAAGTGTGAGTAATGGGTACTTGTGTAAGGATGAATATCTGGTCTTAGAAAATTGTGTAAGCTCTTCCAAAGATTTGTTCTTTATGATGACTATTTTCTTTCCTCTTCAGTCTGGTTTTTTTTTTTTTTTTTTTTTGGTTTTTGGGTCACACCCAGCAGTGCTCAGGGGTTATTCCTGGCTCCAGGCTCAGAA
This sequence comes from Suncus etruscus, assembly GCF_024139225.1. NCBI lineage: Eukaryota > Metazoa > Chordata > Mammalia > Eulipotyphla > Soricidae > Suncus > Suncus etruscus. Next base: position 112,513,089 of record NC_064849.1, on the reverse strand, counting down.
ATTGCTCCTGGCAGGCACGGGGGACCATATGGGGCGCCGGGATTCGAACCGATGACCTCCTGCATGAAAGGCAAACGCCTTACCTCCATGCTATCTCTCCGGCCCCCTTCAGTCTGGTTTTTATCTAGTAATCTTTAGGTATTCTCTGCTTAAATATATGTGCTTTTAGAGAAAAAGGCTCTCTTAATACTTTCCCCATTATATATCACAGATTTCAGGTCATGTGTGTTTGGTTGGTAGGTGGTTGCCTGGGTGGATGGGTTAAAAAATTGGTGGATGAAAGGTAGTAGGTCAGTAGGTAGATACTTTGATGAGTGGCAGCTCTTTCTTGTTGCCATTAATTGCTGGAATTTCAAAAAACTAATTTTTATAACTTGACAATCTTGCAATTTTAGGATGGTCTCAAAGAACTTTTTGTATCTTATAGTATATTTTGAAACTACAAAGTATGTGTGAAGATTTTGGAAAACCTAACAACATGAAATTATAAAAGATTTATATTAGTATTGCTATTTGTATCAATATTTCAATAGAAAGTCTTCAATTTTTTCACCTAGTGAATTTAGATAGGATGTTTCACTTTATGGAAATGATAGTGATTTTTCCAGAAAAACAGATATCCAAGTATCTTAGAATTTGATTATCCCTCAGAGTAAATATATAGATATGAATTATATGAGTTTATATGAGACTTATATACTTTGCTTTTCAGAAATTGGTATTTTTAAATATTGACTTATCATTAATCTCATGTAAATTCACATTGTAAGACCAAAAAATAATGGACATTTTGTTTAAACTTACAGTTCAACCTAAAGATTAGTTGAACTTTAGATTTATTCCACTGTTTAATAGCTTATACTTTGTTTATTGCTTTAAATTATTTATGCTTTTATTTTTATGGTTTTATCATTGGTTTTAAAGCCAAAAATATTTATGTTTTTATGATTTAATCATTGAATTTTGATGGCTTCTTGATGAACCTAGTTGTACTATCTGCTATGGATTTTTTTAAGTGTAGTTGAACAACTTGTAACCAATTAAGCTTTAGTTCCCTTTGGGATATTGGAGTTGTCAATTTGGAAATTGTTTGTCAAGCCAACACTATTGGCAAAGATACACTAAAAATAAATCTTATTTTTTGTCTAGACGACTAAATACTAACTACATCTGCTCTGCAGAGAATCAGATTAGGCCAGGAGAATCTTATGTCTTCATTATGACATTATTGTGTTCATAGTCTTTCAATAAAATATATTTCCTAGTATCTCTAAGGGAGGTATAAATAGGCAAAAACCCTTTAAGTTGGCAATTTCCTTGCATTTATGTGAGAGCAACTTAGACACTCTCATCAAAATCTCCACTGCTAAAATTAACCATGAATCACTATTAAATTAATTATATACATTACATTATATAACCAGTTGGGTATTAGATATTATTTATTTGAACTAATTAGTTATTCAGTTTTTAAAAATACATATTAGCCAGTACATTCTCTTGGCTCAATAAAGGGTAAAATCTACTATATAGTTAAAATATAATAGTTTGGCTTTTAGAGAAGATGATTTAATCTCGTAATAAAAGTCCTATACTGTTTATAGTATTTGTTGTCCCTTTGAGTTGCAAGCATTATCTTGGCTTACACTTCCATAACTGCCATTAAAGGAGTCTGTCCCTTTAAATCAATTCTTGCCTTTTTTCCAAACCTAGCTTTCTCTCTCCCTCTCTGCCTAGGGGTTAGCTATAAGGCCCCCTGGCTTACCTTGCCTGTTCCTCCATTAAATCCAGTCTCCTGAAAAACCTCTCTTGTCAGAGTTGTGCCTGCTTAGCCTCTAAGGGACGGTGGCCCCTGGCACATTATATATTTAAGGTCACAATTATATTGAATTTGAGGTAAATACAGAAGAAATTTTAAATGACTCATCTGTTCTCAAGAATATTTCAGCTTCTCATTAAAGACCATAACTGTCTTTAAGTTCACATCATGAAGATTCTTAGGTCAAGTTGGTAAAATGCTTTCAATATTATATAAAGTATATTTTACATTTTACTTGACAAGTTAACCAAATTACTATATTATCACTTTGGTCTCTCAGACCATTTCCTTTTATTTATTTATTGGTGGGGAGAGCTATGCCACACCAGGTAGCATTCAGGGTTTACTCCTGGCTCTGCATTCAGAAATCACTCCTGGCAGTCTCTTGGGACCATAATGGATGCCTCGGATTGAACTCCGTTGATCACTGTTGGCCCTATACAAGGCAAATATCCTACCTACTGTGCTATTGCTCTGTCCCTAACCAAATAATTACTAATGTAAAGACATTTAACATCACATAGATGATGGCTAACTCCTGCCTTTTGGTTTATCATTAGCATTTAGAGAGAAAGATCAACTTAATTTGTATATTTAAAGAATGGATTATTAGTCTCAAGTTTTTATGTTGTGTAAAGTTTTATTTGAGGAGATATTTCTAAGTTAATTCTAAATAGAAAATAATAAAAGAAAGGCCATAAAGATAAAAATATTTCCTTAAATACTAGTCAATGGGACCTGAAGAGATAACTCAAAGAACTAAAGTATATACTTTGCATGTGGGGATTCCTAGTCCAATCCCTTGAGTACCTCTAAGACAGGGGTCTCAAACTCGCGTTGCGACCCTCTGTACAACAATTTGTGGCCCGCGGCCAACCTTCAAATATCACAGTATTTGCTATTATTCACTTATCGAATAATCGCAATAAACGTATTAGTAAGAAAAATCAATAGTAATTAATTAGTAATTAAAAATTAAACATTCGCATACCCTGAGCAGTTCTGTTCGGGGTATGCAAATGCTTAATGTGATTTTTTGCGATTTTTTTCTTACTAATGCAATTTTTTTATTGCGAATATTCAGTAAGCGAATAATCACGAACACTTTGCGCCTAATGCAGACGTCATTTCCGCTGCTCCTGCCCGCTGTCCCTTGCATTATCCAAGGCCTAAGGGAGAGAAGTTTATTACAGAATTATATTTTGTCATACCTTCATTATGACTTCATCAAAGCCTGCAGTGAAGAGAAAGATTGATGGCGAGCACAGACAATTTCAGGAAAAGTGGGAGATGCAGTATTTCTTTGTTGAGCACAGGGGCATCCCCACATGTCTTATTTGCTCAGAGAAAGTTTCAGTGCACAAGGAATACAACTTGAAACGCCATTATTCAACTAAACATGCTGAGGAATGTGCAAAATATCAAGGAAATGAGAGAGTCAAGCAGGTTTCCAGTCTTAAAGCATGTCTAATGAGGCAACAAGATTTCTTCAAGAAAGCAACCAAAGAGTATTTTGCATCAGTCGAAGCTAGTTACATGGCTAGTGAGATGATTGCTAAGGCAGGGAAACCATTCACAGAAGGAGAGTTTGTTAAAAAAAAAAAATGCATGTTACAGGCTGCAAGTATTATCTGTCCAGAAAAGAAAGGTCGGTTTAGCAAAAATCAGCCTTTCTGCCAACACTGTGGCAGAGCGCATTTCTGACATGTCAAGTGACATTTATCATCAACTGTGTGAGAAAGCCAAATGTTTGGATGCATACTAAGTTGCTCTTGACGAGGGCACAGATATAACAGACACTGCGCAGCTCACAATTTATGTCCGTGGTGTTGAGTGCAATTTTGAATTGACAGAGGAGCTGCTCATAATAACTCCAATGCATGGCCAGACCACCGCTAATGAGATATTTCGGCATCTGTGTGATGCCATTGAGAATGCAGGTTTGCCATGGAAGAGGTTTGTTGAAATAATTATCGATGGAGCGCCATCGATGACAGGGAGGAAAAATGGACTGGTGGCACTTGTTCAAAAAAAACTTGAAGAGGAGGGTGTAGAGAAGGCCATTGCTCTTCACTGCATTATCCATCAGCAGGCCCTTTACAGTAAATGCCTGCCGTGCGACAATGTGATGTCTGTTGTTGTGAAATGCATCAACCAAATCAGATCCAGGGGCTTAAAGCACAGGAGGTTTTGTGCTTTTTTTAGAGGAAATGGAGTCAGAATATGGAAATGTGCTCTATTTCACTGAGGTACATTGGCTCAGCAGGGGAAATGTCCTGAAAAGATTTTTTTGAGTTGAGAGAAGTAGTGAATGCCTTCATGGAGAAGGACAGGAATGCTGTTTCTGAGCTGAGTGATCACAAATGGCTCATGGACTTAGCTTTTTTTATTGACATCACACATAAGCTGAATGTACTAAACAAGATATTACAAGGCCCAGGGCAGCTTATCAGTACTGCCTCTGACAACGTGAGAGCATTCTCCACAAAACTTGTGTTATAGAAATCCCAACTCTCTCAGACAAACCTTTGCCATTTCCCAGCATGCAAGGAACTTGTGGGTGCAGGCATACCATTCAATGGTGAGAAATATGTTGATGCTATTCTTAAACCAGAGAAGGAATTTGATCACAGATTTGCAGACTTCAAAAGCACAGAGCCACTTTCCAAATTTTTGTGGACCCCTTTTCCTTTGATGTGCAAGATGCCCCTCCTGTGCTTCAAATGGAGCTCATTGACCTGCAATGCAACTCTGATCTCAAAGCCAAGTTCAGGGAGATTAGTGCAAAAGCAGACATGCATGGGCAGTTTTTGAGAGAATTGTTCAGTAAGTCAAAGTACAGGTCTAGACTTAATGATGATCATCTTCAAGCCAGACTGAGGGTCTCAACTGCTTCCTCTCTAAAGCCAAATGTGGTTCAGATTTGTGAGAAGAAGCACTGTCAAGTCTCTGGCAGCAAGGAATAGGCAAAAGATGCCATGTTCAGTAGAACTGTTAATGATCTTCACTCAATGTTCTATTCATGTTCAGAAGAAATAATTAAAACTGTTAATAATGATGTTTGAAGACTTTGTTGTGTGTGTGAAATCCCTTATGCAGCCCCCAGGTAAATTGAGTTTGAGACCCCTGCTCTAAGAGAAATGATAGAGCAATTTGCTAGTAATATTCCCTAAAAATCACCAGGTATAGCCCAAATATCAGAAGAACACAAATTTAGTGAATTGAAATTTAAAAATAATTTATTTACAGTGATCTAGAATTAAGCATTTATTTGAAGAACAAAATCGCTTCTTATCCCGGCAAGACTTTTTCTTGTAGATTTTTGTACCAAGCAGAACCAAAACAGATGAAGTTAAGGGAAAGAAGAAAACAAAAACAAGACCCCCCCAAAAAATATATATATATTTATATATTCACACATATATAAAGAAGTAATTAAGGGAACAAAGTGATGCAGAAAACTACCTTACATTTGGGATAACAAATTAAGAGATAGTATTATGGAGGTCTTCAACTTATAAAGGAAATATAGGATACTCCAATGTCTTTTGAGATATTCTTGAATTTCGTTCATGGTATATTGAAATTCTGATTATATTTGTTCTGTTGTTCTATTTTGAGTTTGAAATTCACGTGTTTTAGGCATTGCACTTTAAGAGTATGAAGGGCCTTATTTGGATATTATTTTTATTATCTATTAAGTGTTATAGTAAGATCTATCTGGACATTTTTTATAGCATTAGTTTATTCTTTGTCATGATCTCCCTGGGATTCAAATTAATCCATTAATTTGATTCATATTCCACGTTTGGTGAAAAAACCTAGGGTAATATTGTAATGACTAAAACACTGATTATATCCTAGCTTCATTTCATCATATCCTCCAGGTTGATGGCAAGACAGTCTAAGGCAAATCCTAGAGCTACTATTTTTCAGTAAAATCAAGATAACATTTTTTAAGTTATTTATTATATTCTGCTGTTTTTGAGATATGTTAAAAATAATCAATGACTAGTACAAATTTTAGGTGATTATTTTTAATTGTTAGAGAAATGTGCTCTGTATACTGTTGGTTCAGTCTCTTACCTGTTAAAACTAAGTTCAAAATTTCATGTGCTTACAAAGTTACTTGTTTGGAAAAAAAAAAAAAAAGTACACATAGACAAGGATATCCATCTGAACCCAAATAAAGCTACCAGGTAAAACATTTGCCAAGATTTTCAATTCAGTCAGGCCAGTCAATCCTGAAAATACTTTTTTTTTGTACTTTTGTTTTGTTTTGTTTTCTGTTTTTTAAGAAATTTAATTACCATATTTTTTGTTCAGTAAGATGCACCTGACCATAAGACACACATAATTTTTAGATGCTCTCCTCCCCTCCACTCAGGCTTCAACTTCAGGTGGCATTCGCTCCATAAGACACACACTCCTCTCTCCCCCGCAAAAAACTTATGGTATGAAAAATATGGTAATTGGGACCTAGGATGTCATATAGCACAGGGGTTAAGGTGCTTGCCTTGTATACAGCTGATCCTGGTTTGTTTTCTGTTACCACACAGATTGATTCCTAGCATAGAGCCAGCAGAAAGCCTTGAACACTTCTGGCTGTATCTCAGAAATCTTCCCCTACCCACCCCCACTAATACAATATTAAATGGAAAATACTGACTACTCAGTAAATGACAAGAAACTGCAATATTCAGTTTAATTCATCTGTACTTTAGAGTTAGGGATCTGTCTAGCTTGTTATTAAAATAATTATAATAAACATTTATACTCCTTAAGTTTCACTTCTGTTAGTCTCAAATTTAAGCAATTTCTTCTTCATTCTGTGTTGTTATTTGCCTTCTTTGAAACTTTTTCTGTTGCAGTTCATGTTTTGTTTTGCTTTTTAAATCATGCTGTTACTAAGGCTCTGCAGTAAAGTGTATTCATCTCATTTGTGAAGTGTCTATTGATTTCTTCCCTGGTACCCCTGCCCAGGTTGGAAAAAAAAAGTTAGTTGCCACTGTATCTGGCACTACCTCAATATAGATGTACCACAAGAATTAAGGAATAAATAAGACATAAGAAGACATAAGAAAAAATTTCAAAGGCTGGAAAAGTATATTAAATTTCCCCCTCTTCATGCTGCATCTCTGAAATGTTCAATCCCCAGAAACAATAGTAGATTCTAGAATGTGTCTCTTCATAAAAGTCAGAATGAGAAGGGAAATGTTTCTTAACAAGCAGAAAGACCTCTCTATCTCATTAGTGCCAATTTCATGTTACAAAATCATTGGAACTAAACTTTGGTGAAATACTTCCTTTAAAATGAGTGTTTTGCCATTTTCAACTCGCTTCTTCCCTTCTAATATGATGGCAGGAAAATTTATCCAAAGATCTAGCAGATCTAGCACGCATATTGCAGGTTGGGAGCAGGAAGAGTAGATGAGAGAAATGCATGTTGTTTTTTTATTTTGGCAAATCTGTAGGAATGACTTATTAGATGACTCTAATAGCAAGAGCATGTCAATCACAGTTTTCATGAACGGTGGTACATTTTCAAATTTGTTTTGTAGAGGAATGGGGCATTCATTGAAAAGTGATATTTTAAATTATGCAAATGGGACCATACTTTCCATACATCTCTTTCCTGAATGAATAATTCTACCAAACCAACAAATCACATGGAATGTTCTCCCAGAGCTCTGCTTTACTCTGTTATCTCAGAAGGGTAATCCTTTTTTGCTCACAAATGCCATGTATTTTGTTTACAGTGTTTCAGCAAAAGATAAAACTTAAATGTTTTCTTTAAGACCTCATCCCTAATCTTCACATCATGAAATAGAATGTCGTCTATTCATCTACACTGCATGAATGGCCAGACTGACATTTGAGCTTGTGGTTCCAGGAACTAGCTGGCATTACTTTAATGGTCTGAGCATGGGGTTATCTTTCTCAAGTGGTACATGAGAGCCGCTCACAGACATTAATTTTAGTCTAGATAGTCTTAAATGTCTGTCTCTAAGCAGCTCATGATTATTGGAAAATTCTTTGTATGCTCCTAAGTCTCCTCATTATGACATCTTGCTAGTAAAGTGTAAACTTTTGTGGGATTGTTATGCCTTACCTTCATGGTCTCAGACTTTTATTACCCTTGTTTCTAGGAGTTTATTTTATCATGCCAGTTGACATGGAAGCTTCTACCTCTACAAATTAAAGCTATTTCTCTGTATTGACCATATATTTACAAAATTGTTTTGTTAATTTCTCATGTTATACTCACTTCTTAAATTAAGCCTGCCCAAATTATCTTAATCCTTCTAACCTATCATTTGCTAGTTCTTCCATTTTTTTTTATTTCATGTTTTCTATATCTTGGAGTAGGATTAGGCCACACCCAGTGAAGCACAGGGATTACTGGCTCTGCATTTATAAATCGCTCTTGGCTGACTTGGAGGACTATATCAGATGCTGGGAATTGAACCAGGGTCCATCCCAGGTCGGCCGCATGCAAGGCAAATGACCTACTGCTGTTCTACCACTTTGATCTGTTTTCCATATCTTGAGTAACACTTTAAACTGCTGTTTAATATGATCCAAATAATGTGATTGTTTTCACATCCATTATTGGTTATTTACCTTTACCCAGGTGGGCAATTCTACTTTATTGTCTTAACATCTTGTAATATCTTTGCTTATGCCCTTATCTTTAGAGTCAAATCCAGGCTTTTCTTCATGACTTGACACTTTATTTTAGCATAAACATGCTTCGGTGTCTTTCATTTTTCCTTTATACACACACTGAGGTGTCTTCTTTCTTTACAGAAGACATGTTCATTGGTGCCCCAGGACCTTGACATTTGATGATGATTTGTTCTGAGGTGCTCTCTCCTCAGATGAATGCCTGTTTGCCTTCAGCTTTTGCTTTGGTAACTCCCTCACATGTACCAGCCAGATCATCACAATACTCTGGCTTAATGGTTTTTAAGATGAAATAAGTCAATGACACTTCATTTAAAGGATTTTCCTGTATTATGAGTTTATGTTATCCCAAGTTTTTGTTAGCATCTTTTATTTAAAATATAATAATAATTGTGTGATATGATGTCTCTGAATCAGCCTACAGACTTTTATTTTACATTAAAAATGATACTTCTTGAGGTCAGAATGGTGGCACAGCGGTAAGGCGTTTGCCTTGCAGGCATCTGACCTAGGACGAACTGTGGTTCCATCCCCTGGCATCCCATATGGTTTCCCAAGCCAGGAGCGGTTTCTGAGTGCATAAGCCAGGAGTAACCCCTGGACATCACCAGGTGTGGCCCGAAACATAAATAAATAAATAAATAAATAAATAAATAAATAAATAAATAAATAAATAAATAAATAGAGAGGTACTTCTTGCAAAAAAGGGGGGGTGGAGCCTTTTTTTTTCCCAAATAAAGTCCTGCTCTATTAGCTTTCCTTGCTGTATTGAAGTGGTTTTCCAGTTAGACCATCCACATCTTTTTTTCTTGAGTGCCACATTACTTACATCATGTCCCTGAGTATCTGACTATATGCATTCACGCCTTAGGTTTTATAGGTTAAATAGTCAGTTTGTGTTTCTGGGGCCTAGAGATAGATGGTCAATGCTTCCAGAATGACATTGTTAACTCTTTGAGAGCTGGATTGGGACTCTTAGGGGGTTGAGTTTTTGTTTGTTTGTTTGTTTCTTTGTTTGTTGAAGTGGTTCTGGTCATAGTATCAGTGATAGATTTTATAAATAAATTATTTCCCAGCAATGGTGTTGTGCTCTTATCAATATCTCAGATATTTCTAACAATCTAATAAAGCAGTTACCATGATTAACTTTACCTTACATTTGAGAAAAATCCATTGAAGATGTTCAAGATTATACAGAAAGTAAGAGATAGCAGAGATGTGAGTGGGCAGCCTGATTGGAGATGTCCTCTTCAGAAATGTCTGTATGATCCCACTTAACCCAAATGTAATACATTGTCAGTAATTCCCACTGACTGCATCCAGCGAGACTCATTAGTCGGCCTCTTTGCATGAATAGTTTAAGATGTATATACATTTTGGCTGAAATAAATATTTACCACATATCAACTTTACATGTTCATGGAAATATTAAAAGCACAAAGTTACAACTTATTGGACGCTTGGGAAATAACGTTGTTTGGTGTTTTTATCTTCTTATTTGTTTAATTCACTGGAAAGCAGAGGACCCTCAACCTGGAGCATCCTCATGAAGGTGAATTGAAGAAATGAATTTTGAATTAGAAAAGCAAAAATTGTATCTAAGTCAATTCAAGTGTCCTTGAGACATTGGGATAGTTCGATAGTTGTTATTAAGAATGGGTTGGGGAGTGAGGACAGAGAGATATAGTACTTTCTTTGTATATAACTGAGCCAGGTTCAGTCAGCTTCATTAAGCCCTGCTGAAAATGATTCCTGAGTGCAGAGCCATGAAGAAGCCCTGAGCACAGACAGCTATGGCCCCTTTCAAAATAACTAAATAACCAAAAGATCCCCCACCCAAAAAACAAATAATGGGAGGTATGGAAAAGTATATCATAAATTGTAGGTAATTTGGGTGTTTTTTTCCTGAGGTCAAAGTGTTCAGGACTTACTCCTGGTTCTGTGTTCAGGGATCACTCGTGGCAGGCTTAGGGGACTCTAGGGGGCGCTGGAATTGAATTCACATTGATCATATGCAAAGCAAATGCCCTCTCCAGTGTACTATTGCTCTGGTCCATGTATTTTTTCTTTTCTCTTTTTTGGGTCACACCCAATGATGTTCAGATACTTCTGGATCTGCAACTCAGGAATCGCACTTGGTGGCATTCAGGGAACTATATGGGATGCTGGGAATCAAACCCAGATTGTCCTTGTGCAAGACAAGTGCCCTCATGCCATACTATCATTCTGGTTCCTCATGTAGATAATTTGATGGAAGGCAATGAGGAAAGTTAAACTGCTTTATTACTATATAAGTTATTACTACTCATAAGTAGAAAAATAATGATTATTAGAATTTGTTGTTGAAATAAGTACTTTATTATCATCATCATTTATTTATTTTGGGACCACACAATGGGCTCAGCCTATATTTGCAACACATTGCTCAGAGATCACTCTATGGTTCCAGTATCAAACCCTGGCCTCCAAAACACAAAGCATAGGCACTAGTCTTTTGAGCTGTCTGCCAGGCTCTAGAATAAACAGTTGAAAATACTGATGACTGATCATAAAAACTTACAGTTTGAAATGGTTTGGGTTTTTTTGTTTTGTTTTGTTCTGAATGGTCTTATTCTTTTTTGAGCTAGGAAATTTTGTGATGCTTTAAGAAATTAGTGATGGGACCAGAGCTAAAGGGCAGCAGATAGGGCATTTGCTTTGCACGTGGCCCACCCGGGGCTTATCTGAGTTTGATCCCCAACATCTCATATAGTGTCCTGAGTCTGCCAGAAGTGATTTCTAAGCTCAGAGCCAGAAGTAACCACTGAGCACCACTGGGTGTGGCCCCCATAAAAAATAAAAGAAATAAGTGGATATTGTGGAAGGAACATTTTGAAGTAGTTTCTATTTAATTGAAGAACTGTGATTTTCAATTATTGATAGTTGAGCTTTAGGTATATAATATTTTAACACTAATTCCATCAATAGTGTCAACTTCCACCACCAGTTTTCCCAGATCTTCCTTGACAGGCACATTACAAAGTTCATTGGTTATAGTTTAGATCTCATATTGGGTGTTCACATCACACATCAATTCAAATGGTGAAAATCAAAATAAAACCAAACTAAAATGATCAAGTAAGTGACATGTCATACTTTTGTCATTGATAGCATTCCACAGTTGTTTTTTTTTTTTGTTTTGTTTTGTTTTGTGGTTTTTGGGTCACACCCGGCAGTGCTCAGGGGTTACTCCTGGCTCCATGCTCAGAAATTGCTCCTGGCAGGCACGGGACGCCGGGACGCCGGGATTCAAACCGATGACCTTCTGCATGAAAGGCAAATGCCTTACCTCCATGCTATCTCTCCGGCCCCGCATTCCACAGTTTTATCATTTTAATGTTAATTTGGCATTTAGCTTTTTTTCTATTCAATAAATAGTAAATGTAGCCTTGTTTGGTATTCATAGTAGACTTAACAAAATTAATCCCCTGCTGGCAAAAACCATTTTGCAGTCTAGTTCACAGTGCTGGCGACGGTGCCTCAGGGATTTCACCTGAATTTCATTAAGAAAGTTTAAGTAATTAATATACAAAGGAATCTCCCCACTTACAGTTGCCTTCAACTGGTTAAGACAAGATGAGATGCATTTTTTCAAAGATATTCTAGAACCACAGCTTTATTGCATGTGTGTGTGTGTATCTGATTGTGTCAACTTTTAACAGTCCTACAAATACAGAGTGTTTTTGAGATACAGATTCTGTAAATACAAGGTGACTTGCATTTCCATTCTCTCCTGTTCACAAAAGAAAATGAACTAAAAATGGACATTTTAAAAATACCATAGACGAAATCATTGAAATGGACAGGAAGGGAAGAGAAATTACAAAATACACTGTAGTCACAACTAAGTGGTTTATTTACTGAGAAAGCTTTTTGCTTAGTTAGAATCAGAAATACCACAGCTATAGTTATGATTTGCATGACTAAGTATGTTGTTGTTTTTTTTGTTGTTGTTGTTTTTGTTTTTGGGTTTTTTTTTTTTGGTTTTTTTTTTGGTCATATCCAGCAGCTCTCAGGGGTTACTCCTGGTCCTAAGCTCAGAAATCGCTCCTGGCAGGCTTGGGGGACCATATGGGATGCCAGGATTCAAACCACCATCCTTCTTCATGCAAGGCAAAAGCCCTACCTCCATGCCATCTTTCTGGCCCATGACTATCTTAAGAAGAAAATTCTAGGGTTAAAGGCATAGTATAGAGGTTGAGGCAATTGTTTTGCACATGGCTTCAGCTGGGACAATGGTTCAAATTCTTGCACTGTATATGGTCTTAAGCACCACCAGGCGTGACCCTCAAACACTATAGAACTCTGGACTGGAGAGATAGTAAGGGGGTAAGGTGCTTGCTTTGCATACAGCTGATCCCACTTCTGTTCTCAACACTTCTTTTCTGTTTTTTAATTTTTATTTTATTGAAACCATTGTGATCTACAAAGTTTTTCATAGTCAAATTTCAGATATACAGTGAGTCAGGGTCATTCCCACCAGTAGTGTTGGCCTCCCTCCACCAGTGAACCAGAGTGCATCCTATACCACCATCCTTTGCCCCCTGGCCTACCAGTATTACAGGCCTATTTAAGTTTAGATTATTAAAGTTTAGGTCCCTTGATCCTATTGTCATTGACTTTGAATTGGATATTTAGTTCTGTCCTTATTTTTTCTCCATCAATGCATCTTAGACCACTTGGACCCTGGACCACATCCTTTCCTTTCTCCTTTTAGTTTTACAGAAATATGTGGTAAAACAAAGTAATCTGTGTCCCAAGGTTCTATGAAAAAGGTGAGAGCCCCTACTTAAAGAGTAAGAAAAGAAAAGAAAAGAAAAGAAAAGAAAAGAAAAGAAAAGAAAAGAAGAAAGAAAAAAAGAAGGATGTGTGTGTGCAAATAGCCAGGAAGTAGCACTGCTGGTGTAACCAGAGTCTCCCCATTCCATGCACACAGAGAAGAGAATTCTGCATCCAGTGGTTCATTAGGTGTATCAATCTATTCTTTATGGTTGCCTCAGTTAACATATTTATCATATTTATCATGACCTTCATATACATAGTGCTTTTCCCTATCATGGTTTATTCATTGGTGTCTCTTCTCATTTTTCTTGCAGAAAAGGTGCTTCAGGCTAATGAGGGAAGAGTATCTGTGGTGGTGGTGGTGGCATCTGTTCCACATGTCTTTGCAGTCCCCACCTTGGTTAGGCAGTAAGCGTGGTTAGGCAGTAAGGAGTTTACCCTGCAGAAACTCATGATGAGTTTTGTTTTGTTTTGGTTTTCACCCTACCTACTCACTATCAAACTTAGAATTGTAAAATAAATGTTATAGTTTTGCTCTTTAACATAATTAGTGAATTTTACCACCTGCTGAATCACATTTTTCAATATATTTACTGGAACCAGAGATCAGAATTGCCATCATGACTGCTTAAGAGTCACTGGGACCAGAGCCAGCAATACTGGGTGAGCATACAGAGTGAGGTTGTATGCAAGCCTCTCCTCTTTTGTCTCTGAGAAAAGAGGCAAGCAAATTATTTCCCGAAATGAATTACTCTCATAGGTGGCACTCCAGTTATCATAAACTATTCAAAATTGCATCCTTGCCAGTCCTGGAAAATGACTGTAATGAATGATCTGATTGGATTTTATAATCATCAAAACAGATAAACAGTCTGTCTGTCTCATTTCTATACTGAAATGAGAAAATAACAAGAATGATGATCTCTGTATTGTTCTCATTCAAAACTATGACTGCCCTTTGGTACATGGAACTCTGCAATTTGTAAATCCTTGTTCATGAGAATGTGATCATGATATATTAGAAATTTGCCTCAGGTTCTATATCAACTTGACATCTTATGTTCAAGGTTCCAGTTAATTTTAAGAAATTGAATTAAATTCTCTGTTTCCTTACAGAATCTCCTTCATAAGCCATGGTATTAAGTTTGCTGTTCTTGGCATGGCGAATGCTTTCAATACATGCAGGTTGTTTGCTTTCTCCCCCTCGCCCACCCCTTTGTCTCTGTAATCATAAGTGTGTGTTGAGCTAGCCAGATAGAAGAAAACTCAAGTGAAGATAAACTTCAGTTTCTATTGTTATCCCCACTTTCCACTGACTTTACAAAGAAAGAATTGTTTCATCCAAGAATTATATGCAATTAGTGGCATAAAAGCACTATCATGTTTTTCTGTAGCTATCAAATCATCTTGGGATTTAGCTCCTCTTCTCCTTTATCTTCATTGGTTTTAATTTAAAAAAGTAAAACAAATTTTAAGCACACATGTATATTGCACAAATACACACTTGCTACAAATGCATATCTACAGCCTACCTTGCTTTTAGTTTTAATGACCATATATTGACACCTTCATGAAGTGTTGGCTCATTTTGCCTGCTCCTTTACTAAATACATGTATAATTGCTTTTTCTCTCTCAAGTAGTCTTTTCAAAAGTTTGAATTTCATGCTCTTCTTTCCCACACAAATATTTGTACTAGACATGGGTTTACATATTTACATATGTGTGTATTTGTATATACATTTTTCTTGACACTGCAAACTTTTATCTAAAATATCCAATAGTAGAGACTGTTATGATAGCTATTCTAGTTTAATGTAAATAATCATGTACAGTTTAATTGTAAGGAAGTAGGGTTGAATATATTTCAATGAATATAAAGTCTTTCCTATTGAGTTATTCCAAAATAACTCATATCTTTGCTTAGAAATCCCCATTAAATGCAAGAGTATTCCTGAAGCTGTAGTGAGAATAACAGTTAATATTATACAGATTGTAAAGTGGTGAGTACAATTATTGTACTTATTATTTTTAAAACTAGTCATTTTAATGTCTAATAAAATTAAACAATATTAAGTTCTGAATAAATCCATCTTTTTATGTTAATTGTGCTTAGTCTTTTTTTGTTTTCTTTTTTATTTTTTTTATTTTTTATTTTATTTTGTTTTTTAATTTTATTTTTTTGTGGTTTTTGGGTCTCACCCGGCAGTGTTCAGGGGTTACTCCTGGCTCCATGCTCAGAAATTGCTCCTGGCAAGCACGGGGGACCATATGGGATGCCGGGATTCAAAACGATGACCTTCTGCATGAAAGGCAAACGCCTTACCTCCATGCTGTCTCTCCAGCCCCCCAGTCTTTTTTTGTTTTTGTTTTTGTTTTTGTTTTTTTTGACATCAGGCTGTGCTTGGGGCTTACTCCTGCCTCCACTCTGGGATAATTTTGGTGGGCTCAGGGAACCATATGGGGTGCTGAAGATTGAATCTTAGTTGACTCTACGCAAGGCAAGCACCTTACCAAATGTACACTCTCTCCAGCCCACCTATGCTTTAATATTTTTTCATATATCTACATAGGTACAATGATATAGTACCATTGCACTGTTATTTTATATAGGTTTTAGGTATCTGACATTATAATTCTATATCTCTGGGTGCTATATTGTTATAGATTCCAATAAAGGTCTGGTTTTTCATAAACCATCATACAAAATATGTTTCCATATAATTACCCATTGAGTTTTCAGAATTTAAGGGTGTTTTTTGTTTGCCTATTCATACTATACATTTCCATTTTGTGATTTCCAGTAGATAACTACCTGAGTATATAATGTTCTGGTGGGGTCAAGAGCTACTAAGTTTGACTGTATTTCACAACTTATTCTCCAACTACTGTCACGTTAGATAATTTTAATACTTTAGTTCTTTTATAAATAATTGATGCTGTGTATTTACTATTTACCTTTTCCAATGTGATATTTTTCCTTAAAAACATAGCTTTCTTGGGCCCGGAGAGATAGCACAGCGGCGTTTGCCTTGCAAGCAGCCGATCCAGGACCAAAAGTGGTTGGTTCGAATCCCGGTGTCCCACATGGGCACCCATGCCTGCCAGGAGCTATTTCTGAGCAGACAGCCATGAGTAACCCCTGAGCAACGCCGGGTGTGGCCCAAAAAACAAAGCAAACAAACAAAAAAAATAGCTTTCTTGATATGATTTTTATTTTGCTTGAGAAAACATTACTTTTAAGGCTTATTTAGTGTTGATATATTTTTTTTAACTTTGGTATGTCTGGTGCAGACTGCTTTCAATTCTGAATGTTAATCTTTCCACTACAGAATTCTTGATTGAAAGGTTTTCTTTCTTTCTTTCTTTTCTTTCTTTTCTTTCTTTTCTTTTCTTTCTTTCTTTTCTTTCTTTTCTTTCTTTTCTTTTCTTTCTTTCTTTTCTTTCTTTCTTTCTTTCTTTCTTTCTTTCTTTCTTTCTTTCTTTCTTTCTTTCTTTCTTTCCTCTTTCTTTTCTGTTTGATCAGATAAAAGGTCTATATTTTCTGTCTTCTTTCTTTTTTTGTTTGATCAGATAAAAGGTCTTTCTTTCTTTTTTCTTTGATTAGAAAAAAGATCTATATTTTCTTTCTTTCCTTCTTACATTCTTTTTCTTCCATTCTTTCCTTTCTCCTTCCAACTTTTTTTCTTTTAGTCTGTCAAGCCAGTCTCTTCTGACCTCTAGTATTTTAATTTAAAGCATTCTAATAGCCTCACAGGGTTTCCCTTGTAACATAATGATATGTTTTTCTCACGATGCTTTTAATATTTCTCTTATTAGTTATGATAGGTCTTGGTATAGATTCCTTTGATTTATAGCTCTATAGGCTATCTATATCTGGTCAATTTCCTCTTGTGATCCCTGTAATGCAAACATTAGTTCTCATGATATTGTTCTACAAATCTCTTAAGATATTGTTACTCATTTTAGTTCCCCTTTCCCACTGTGCTGCTTTGTCTTGATAGTTCTATTTCTTTCTCTTCTACTTATTAGCCCTTTCTCTACCTCATTCTGCTGTTCAACCCTTATTGTATGTTTCAATTTATTGTTTTATCCTATTCTATTATATAACTTCTATTTGGCTCTTGAAAATTTTTTCAAGCTATCTACTCTTCACTCAAGTTCAGCAATCATTCTTAAAAACATCACTAAGTGGGGCCAGAGAGATAGCATGGAGGTAAGGCATTTGCCTTTCATGCAGAAGGTCATCAGTTCGAATCCCGGAGTCCCTTATTGTCCTCAGTGCCTGCCAGGAGCAATTTCTGAGCATGGAGCCAGGAGTAACAACCTCTGAGCACTGCCGGGTGTGACCCAAAAACCACACACACAAAAAAAATTTTATCAGGTAGCTTGCTTATTTACATTTCTTAAACATCTTTTTCTTTCTTTTATTAATTTATTTTGTATTTTTGTGCCATAACTAATAGTACTCCAGGACTACCACAGGCTCTTTTACTCAGGTATCACTCCTGGCAATGCTTGGGAATTGAATCTGAACTTTCATATGCAAAGCATAAATTAGAACAGTTTTGAGCTATCTCTCTGTCTCTCTTTAAGGTCATTTTATGAGAGATTTTTATGTTCTTCCTCTTGAGATAGTATTTTTTTCTGCCTCACCTTTCTACTTGATTATGCACATGCCTACTTTTTCTACAGGCAACTTTACTATCTGACTTGGTATTAAAGGACTAGTCTTGTGTGGTAATGTTCTGTGATGTGCCTGCTGACTACTGAAGTCAGACATTCAAAGTGGGTTTACTGTACATACTGTACTCACCTGTGTCTGAGCATCATATTGGGTGTGGGCCTGTTCAGCTTAGCTACACGAAATTCTTGGATTCAGTGAGATGGACTCTTTTATGATGTTCTAAGTAGGTGGTGCTGGGGACCCAACACAGCCTTGGCCCACTTCTGTTGCTCAACAGATTGATGATGATGATGATGATGATGATGATGATGATGATGATGGTGGTGGTGGTGGTGGTGGTGGTGGTGGTAGTGGTGGTGGTGGTGGTGGTGGCGGTGGCGGCCCATCCCACTCACTTGTTAACCAGGCTTAGGATATAAAAAGGCTTGTTTACTGGGGCCTAGCAACCACAAGTTGGGAACCCAACATAAAGTGACTTCTGGAGCATGGAGCTTTAATATGATTCAAAGGTATGGAGCAACATATTCAACATGCTGCTACATGCAATGATAGCTGGAATTAAAGAAGAGCTTTCTACAGGCTAGTAGGAGTTGGGGGATGATGGGGAAAGAGGATATCATAATGCATTTGGTGCTACTAGAATTTACGAAATTACCAAGTTGACATTACTAGTGTCTCCCAACTAGGAATTATCCCCAGTAGATGCTATCGAGTTGTTTTTTTTTTTATTCAATTTAGCAATTTTCAAATTACTGTTACTGCTCGGGTTCAGGGGTGTTTGAGTTTATGGAGTGGGTGTATTTCCCTGTTTTCTATAATTATTTGATTCTTTCTGGCTGGTCCTCAGTTTCAGAGCTCTAGAAACTTGTCATTGTGCTAAGCTAGATTGAGGAGGGGGCACACGATGAAGGTATTAGTATCTTTCCACTCCCTAGGATCTTGCCTTCAGAAATCTTACTGACCACAAATCACAAATTGAAACCCTGACACAGATGTCCTTTGAGTTATTCATTTCTGCTAAGTAAGGACTTATTTCTTTCACTGCTATCTAGGTTTATTCTGGTTGGATTTTTATTAAATTTGGTTTATAATCTCTCTTAATGTGATTCTCCTTATATTTATTCATTTTGGTGGGTTTTTTCTTAGATTTTTCAGTCTGTAGATTTATGTCTTTTGCCAGACTTGGGACATTATCACCATAATTCATGGGGGAAATATGATCTCATTTTTTTTCCTCTCAAGCTTCAGTGGCACAAATAAGATGTTTTGCTATTGTCTCACAGATTCCTGAGGTTCTATTCATTGTTATCAGCCCATGATCTTTGTTTTCCAGAAATTTCCAACCCTCTGTCTTCAAGTTAATGGATACTTTCCTCAGTTATCTTCATTAAGTTATTAAGTTTGCTCTTAAAGGTTTTAAAAACATTTTTAGTTATTGTAATTTTTAAGTTCAAAATTCGTGTTTGGTCCTTATTTCCATCATCTGTTTCATGAAACTCTTTTTCATTTGTTCTTTGTAATTGCTCACCAGAGTATTTTATATGTTGATTTTAAATTCTCAGATAATATTAACATTTTGCTCTGAGTGACACTGGATTGTTTCTTATTCAAGTTGAAATTTCCTATTTCTTGGCTTAACAGTTGATTTTTAATTGAATCTTTGATGTTGTAGCTATTCTTTTATGAGATTCTTCATTATATTGAAACTTTGGGGTTAGTAGTTTTCTAATCCTGCTCTGCCACTTCACTGTTGAGGTTAAAATCAGGATCCCTTCCAGGTATTCAGTGACAGCCTAGGGGTAAACTATTATTGCTTGGTAGGAGTGTGGCTTCAGTTTTCCCAGGAGCCTTGCTGATACTAGCCTGGCTGGGGAAGGAGGGGATTTCTCTTTTTGGAGGGGGATAGCTTTATTATTGCTGGATTCTGACTCCACCAGACCTGGCAGTGGACCTATAGAGAGGAGACTGTTAGTTCCCCATGGGTTGGGCAGGGTACCTAACTAATTTTATTTTTTTTTAAAGAGATATTAGTATTTTTGAAAGGATGCTTCTAAGTAACTTGAATAATTCCTGTGTCTGCTTAGTTTTTGTTTGTTTTGGGGGGGTTGGGGGAGTTGGGGTTGTATTTGTTCTAGATCTAAAGATTGGTATATATTTAGTTTTTGTCAGACTAGCTTTAACAAAGCTCAAAGCTTACATTTTTGACTGGTGTTGTGGCATCACATTTGAGAACTGCTAATTTGCTTTTCAGATGTGAGAAGAAGAGAATAATTGCAAAGTGTGCTGGAGATGAGAGTGTTTAATGCTTTTCTAGGTATTTTGTGAAAAACCGTGAAATTATAAGTGTTTTCTTAAGGAGGTACATAGTGCTTAAACTTTTACTTGATTTGTTCATAACAGCACAATAAGGAATCATTATTTTTTCTAGATTTCTGGCAGAATTAAGTTCATATGATCATAAAATTATATTTGGATGGTCAGTATTTATATTTTAGATGCAACTTATTATATTCCTGAAATAATTTATATACTTAAGATCAAAACCGAGAATTTGCAGTCTCAGGTTTAGGTAATTTTGTGATTTTTTATGCCCCACTATACTATACCATTGAACAGTGGTTCAGTATAGTATTTTCTTAATAACTCTCTAGGAAATCCTTCCTCCAAAGAGCTATGTTTAGGCACAACCATCTGCAGAATAGTATCCAGGTATTTGCTTAAGGTAGAACTCTCAAAGGTAGTAGTGGAGAATCTCTTAAATATAAAGAATTCCAGAAGGATGCCTTCATCTTGTCTCTCAGAAAATGTAAAACTGGGCCAGAGAAATAGCAAAACAGGTAGGGCATCTGCCTTACATACAACTGACGGGGTTTGATACCCAGTCTCCCATGTGGTCCCCCAAGCCTGTCAGGAGTAATTTCTAAGTTCAGAGCTAAGAGTAATCCCTCAGTGCTGCAGGTGAAAACAAAAATAGGAAAAGAAAAAGAAAATGTAAACCTGTGTAATCAATGCTTATTTATTTACCTTAGACATATATAAGTAAAGTCATAAATAAAATCACTTAATTAATGAAAAATTCTCTAGGTGCTAAACTCACGTCATTCTCTGTTGGATTCAGAACATTATTGGTTAAAACATGAAAGTGTGGGGCCAAAGTGATGGTATGTATAGTGGGTAGGACACTTGCCTTGCATGTGGTTAATCCTAGCACTCTTTGTGGTCCCACAAGCACTGCTAAGAGTTATCCCCAAGTGCAGACCCCAGAGTAAGTCCTGAGCACACAAGATGGCACAAAGACAAACAGACAAACAAAAAAACAAACAAACAACAACTCCAACAAAACAAACAAAAAATACAACAACTCAACCCCACGAATATGTTTCTCCTATTAAGGAAGTTTTGGGGGGGAGTTTCTACAAGACTTTTTTACACCTATCTTCATTTTTTTTTTTAATTTTGTAAATTACATTGATGAGCCTGTTCTCTATAATAGTGAAAATGGCAGAAGCACTTCATTGACCAAAAACTGCTAGGGAATAAAGAGCACATTAGTACCAAATTAGTACGCATCTGACCTTGTTCCTTACTTTCACCTGCACACCCTATCTTAGAAGTGTGCAAATCACAGAAAAAAGAACTGGGAATAAGAATAGATTCATCACTTCGGGCTCTTTCATTCCGTTTTCTTAAAGAAACGAGAGAAACTTCCTTACCATATTTGTTGCTTCTCTGTCCCAACCCAGGGCTAGAGTTTACGGTTTGTTTAGCTATGAAGAGCTGACAGACTTGGGGGGATGGTGCGGGAGCTTAGTTTTGGAATGTAAATACATGTAGAGCTTGGTTCCTTTTGTTTAGCATCTCTTTAAACTAAGACAAAAAAAAAATCAGTGAATGAATGAATAGCAGCATGGTGAAATACCTAAATGTTTGAGTTAAAATTTTTGGATGTTTGAAATCCTATTTGGATCCTTTTCCCAGCTCATGGCGCATTCATCTGCACTCAGCAGGAAACTTCATGGAGACGCACATTTGGGCAGAAGGTCTTTGGCGGTGCCTTTTTCTTAACTTGTGCCTTTTCTTCTTTAGAAAAAAGTAATGGCTTAAGTCTGACTGAAGAACAATCTTTTTTGTATGTTCCTTATACGAATTTACTTATGGTTCACAGATCTTTACCCACCATCTATGTCTGCAACCCTTGGATTTCAAATAGCATATATCCTACTGCAGACTACAGGAAACGCCAAATTAAGGACTTAATGACATACTGCTGAAAAAGACAAAAGGTGACAAATTATAAATCAGTCCACTAAACCCCTAAAGTGAAACTCACAGGGGAAAAAGAAATGTGCATTTGAGCTATGTGTTTAAAAAAACCATTAGCCTCCTTAGCATTTGATACTTGGGTGACAGGTAAAATTAGTTGGACAGTGGAGTTTGAAATCAGATATTTTTCAAAACTTGATGATGATGATGATGATGATGATGATGAACATGAAAAATTCTGTTGTAGGCAACAAGGCTCTGCATTATCTGGTATAGTCAACACTTTTAAATGGTGTCTGTTTTTAAACTTGTTCCCTTTTTTTTTTCCTGATGTTAGAATTCTTCTGAGGCCTATGCTCATATTACGCCATTGACGAGACATAGTAGTTTGTTAATTTTCTTCCCAGGGTCGCCTTAACCATACTCAAATCAGTTTGTTTGACCTGTAAGGGAGTACGATTGCCTTTTGTCTCTTGCCTAAGTTCTGGAGAAGAGACTGAGAACAAGAGAGACTTGGGGGTTAATGGACAGGTTAGAGGACAGATGGATTTGGAAAGGAAAATAGGCCTTTTCAGAGACACCAGTTCCTGCTTCTGGCTCATTTTTCCAGCCTTCCCTTTGGGAAGGTTTCTTTCACAAAGGCATCAAGTCCCCTTGAACTCCCGCAGAACTTGTGTGCATGCCTTCTGGGTGGTGCTGTGGGAATGACTGGACCGAGCTGGCTGTGACTCTGCAGCTGGTAGCAAAGTTAGAATAATAACCACAGCAAATCAGGGCTCCACCACCCTGGAGTGTTCTGAAAAAGTTGTGTTTGGTCCCAAGAGACCACAGTTCAGCCTGTGGCTTGCCAAGAGAAGAGCCTTAGGCATGTGCCAGATTGATAATGCTGAGACATTCTCAACTTCATTTCAGTTCAGTTCATTTGAAGTTAATTAAAAAAAATAGTCTTGGATGAGTGCAGGAACTTACACATGGGTGAACTCAGGCACACGTGTGCATATCCACATGCTCACTCACTACTTTGGAGAAATGCACCAAGCATACACTTTGTGGTAATTAAGGATATGATTATAAAGTCAAATGCATTGATGAAAATTACATTTACATTACTTTCCTTATTGTCCTTCAGTGTTTATTTCCAGCAAAGAACTAGATGAAACTAGGTAGAGGAGACAAAAGCAAATCAAGTCAGATGTCAGAACTGAAGGCAAATGTGCAGGGACTTAACCAGGATTAAAGTGCTAGCAAGTTCACTTTCTTTGCTGTTATCTTTGTTTTCCCTTGATCTGCAGTCAGTCATTGAAGGGTTGGTTCTTCCAGTCACCAAATTGAGACCTCTTCCTCCTATGGAAATTGGTTTCAACAGAGAGAAGATACATGGCAGCAGATGCAAAAACATCATGAAAGACAACTTTGGGAAATTATATGTGTGTGTGTGTGTATATATATATATATATATATATATATATATATATATGTTATATATATTATATATTTATTTAAATATTTTTTGAGGACCAAAGAGATAATATAGCAGCCAATGTGCTTGCTTTGCATGCAGCAGTACCCAATTCAATCTGGGTACCTCATATGGTACCCCCCAAGCACCATCAATCAAGAGTCACTCTTGGGACCGGCGAGGTGGTGCTAGAGGTAAGGTGCCTGCCTTGCCTGCGCTAGCCTAGGACGGACCGCGGTTCAATTCCCCAGCGTCCTATGTGGTCCTTCAAGCCAGGAGCGACTTCTGAGCTCATAGCCAGGAGTAACCCCTGAGCGTTACCGGGTGTGGCCCAAAAACCAAAAAAAAAAGTCACTCTTGAGCACAGAGACAGGGATAGCTCCTGACATTACTGGATTTGCACCATCACCACCCAAAAAAATATTATAATTTATTAAAATAAGAAAAAAGTTTTTTTATTCTTTTTTCTTGGCAGTTCTAGGGATTCAACCTAAGGCCTTCTCATATACAGAGTTAATGTTCTGCTCCTGACACATATTCCCAACCCTAAAGCTAGCTGTTTTAAAAATGTTTTCTTGGGACCAGAGAGATATCACAGTGATAGGGCATTTGCCTTGCATGCAGCCAATCCAGGATGGATGGTGGTTCTAATCCCGGCATCCCATATGGCCCCCCATGCCTGCCAGGAGCGATTTCTGAGCACAGAACCAGAAGTAATCTTTGCTGCTGGGTGTAATCCAATAAACAAAATAATAATAAAAAATTTTTCTTACTCTTTATTGCCAACACTGTGTGTGTTTTTTTTTTTAATTATTATTTTTGGTTGGTTTTGGTTTTGAAGTGAAGTCCAGCTATCCTTAGGGTTTATTCCTGACTCTGTGATTAGGAATCACTCCTGGCAGGGCTCTGGGGACCATAAGCAGTGTCAGGGATCAAACCCAGAGTAAGGCAAATGCCTTGCATACTACACCCTTTCCCCAACCCAATACTGTGTTAATGCAAGTTGTCAATAATTCACTGAGAAACTTTTCCCAGTCCTTTCACTTTGTTGATGCAAATGTGTAGGGTTACACAGTTTGGTAGAAGAGTTTCAGAGCCACGCTTGGCAGCAATGATGGTGGTACACTGGCTCAAATGTGAGGCTTTGCCCATGCAAATAATGCCATACCACTGAACCATAGTTCCTGTCCCCAAGGCAAAACTTATTTATTCTCTATAGTGATGGTATATATAAAGGAGAATGACCAAATGAGAAAGGTGATCTGAGATGAAAACACAAGAGACATTGATGAGGTGCTTAGAAGCATAAAATTCACAAATCAAAATGCCATATGTCTAATAGTAAGTGATAAAGACTTTAATTTTCAGATTCCTATATTTTTTATCCAAACAAGTAGACAATATTTTATCATCCATCTTCTAGGTCTATTGTTGAAGCAGAGAGGAAATGACCAAGGTTTCTTATCAGACTGGGTCAAGCAATTCAATTATATCAGATTACTAGGAGAAAAGGATAATTTAGTTATGTTTCAGATAGATAGATAGATAGAGAGATAGAGAGATAGAGAGGTGGATTATAAAGACAATGGGGCAGAATAAGAGATGGATAATGCTGTGTGTGTGTGTGTGTGTGTGTGTGTGTGTGTGTGTGTGTGTGTGTGATTTTGTGTTTCCCTTAAGCTAAGAAGTAGGATAGAAATCTGGGACTTAAAGTATGGGCCTCATATGATGAGGAGTAGGTGACTTATGACAAGGCTCTGTAATTAAATATCTGTCCTGCCACATAAATGAGATTCTCTAACAGAAAGGTTATTTCTGTAAACACCCTAGTTCAGGTAATGTCCTCAACTTCCATTTTTCTTAGTGATTAAGGGAATCATAAAATTTTCACAAGAGCCCACATGGCCTCACCTGACCTTAGCTTGAAATAATACATTTGCTTAAGGGACATATCTTAGAGAAGTCTGTATAATCCTGCTTTGGAGACCTATTCTGAACATTATTTTGTTTTTAGTATATTGGGTATTTTTTTTAGCAGTTTTATTGATTGATTGACTGATTGATTGATTTTTGGACCACACCCGGCAATGCTCAGGGATTATTTCTGACTCTGTGCTCAGAAATTGCTTTTGGCAGTGGGTGGCCAGGAATCGAACTGAGTCTGTCCTGGGTCAACTGCATGCAAGGCAAATGCCTTGCCGCTGTACAACCTCTCTGGTCCCTTAACATTATTTTGATGCCTGTCTTTCATTATGGATTGCAATGAGATACAGTAAGAATATACAAGAAATCGGGGCCAGAGAGATAGCATGGAGGTAATGCATTTGCCTTTCATGCAGGAGGTCATTGGTTCGAATCCCGGCATCCCATATGGTCCCCCGGGCCTGCCAGGAGCAATTTCTGAGCCTGGAGCCAGGAATAACCCCCTGAGCACTGCCGGGTGTGACCCAAAAACCACAAAAAAAAAAAAGAATATACAAGAAATTCACAATATATCAGTATTATCATTTTGGGCCCATGTGTAAATAGTGTAATGTAAAATATATGATTATTTTTATATAAGATGTTGGTAGTTTGTTATAAATCTTTAGAAAAGTGATAGGTGTTTTGGTGGTACCAAATACAGAGGTCAAAGTCAGAACATCACCTATACTCAGAAAGAGTTTTATTGTAGAGTTATTGCTCATCTTAGAAATGTGCTTTAAACATAGCAATATTTAGTCTAATCTCTGGCTGATCAGTTACAACCAGCAGAAGCCATTGATTCCTGCTATCTGATACCTTCGGTAAACTGGTGGCAGTCAAGCTCCCTTTCAAGGTCTTTAGACTGTGCTGAGCTAGTCTTTGTCTAAGGTTGAATGATTTGTTACAAATTAGTTTGAAGGGCTGGAAGGATAGCACAGCAGTAGGGCATTTGCCTTGCACAGGGCAGATCAATGATGGACCTGGTTCGATCCCCGGTGTCCCATATAGTCCCTCAAGCCAGGAGCAATTTCTGAGCTCATAGCCAGGAGTAACTCCAAAACAAAACAAAACAAAACAGAAAAACAAATTAATTTGAAAAATGGAAATCTTGATTTATCACTCCAACTACATTTCTAATACTCTATCAAGTTTCCTCCAGTTATGAAGAATACTATTTTCAAACTTAAACATACAGATTCTTTTCTATCTTAAAAAAATCTTTTTTTCCTTATAACAGAAGAAATGTGCCTTAAAAAAATAAGTCATATAGAAAATGGAAGTTCTCTTTACGCCAATATCCTTGAAAAAATATGCTGAGTTCAGTGAAATATTTAATTGCTTTTTTTTTTATTACCTGTTAATCAACAATAAAAGTGGAGGCCAGAGAGAGTAAAGGTGGTAAGGTCCTTACCTTACAAGTATCTGATTTGAGGCACCACCATTGGTACCTAAGCACCATTAGAAGTAAGCCCAGAGCACTGCCAGGTATGGCTCAAAACCCAGGAAAAATAATATATAATATGGTGACTAGAGAGGTAACTCAAAGGTCTTGAGTGCAAGCTTTGTAAGTGTGAGTTTCCATGTTCCAAAGAACTCCAAAGAGTTAAATTTCTTATTTCTTCCAATTAAATTATTTACATGATAACTTCTGCCAACATCATAACTCCTTTTTGAGCTAGAGATCTGATCTTACATGGTAACTGCTCACAGACAGGATTTTTCAATTGCTTGTGCAGGCATTTGTCTTATGGGTTGGCCTCTGCCACTTTTCTGGCACTTCCTAGTATTAACTGGGGACTTTGTGAGACTTAGCTTTTGGTCTTTTGAATTGTTACTTTACTGATAAGACGGGTCACTCAAATATTTCTTTTAGAGGTCAATCTCGTTTTACTGTTTTCGGGTCAGATCCAGTAGTGCTCAAGGGATACTCCCTATTCAGTATTCAAGGCTCACTTCTTGCAGTGTTCAGCCACAGACTATGGTGTACAATTTCTTCTGATGTCCTCAGTGTTGGAAAAAGTTTTGAGCTTTACATAGAAGGTTATTAATTTTTATTAGTCTGTAGTTATTCAGGCCAGACTTGGCAAGCATATTTAATTGCATTTGACCCCTTCTTGATTGAATCAAAGATGATGCAAAATTTGATCAGAAATTGAGGCTTATTGTTTTGCGATTTTGTTGTTGTTGTTGTTGTTAACTAATCCTGAAGATAATTCCAATGGAAGAAGATTTTTAAAAGAAAGTAAAAATGTCTAGCCACTATAGTAAGAATTGGAATATTGGCTATCTTGCAAATTTGTAAGGGGGTATTTTTTTCAAATTGAAGTAATATCACATTTTAATAGTTAAATAGGTTTCAGGTGTATATCAATATAAATTTACTTCTATATATAGTACATTATGTTTGCCACTGAAAGTGTAGTTCTGTCTTTCACATACAATTGATCTCTTTTACCCCCATTTACTCACAACTCCATCTTCCTCCCATTTGAATCTTTTGTCTTACAGTCTATTTTTAAAATTTTAAATATATGTGTCCTGAATGTATGTTTGCTAATTATGGGGTACAGTTTGGGTGACTTCCAGCAGTGTCTAGCTTCCTCCTGGCTCTGTGCTCAGGGATAGAACCAGTGTTGGCCACATGCAAGGCAAATTCCTTTTGCACTGTACTATCTCCCCAACTCAAAATAAAAATACATTTATATCATTCTACTTTAAAACTTTTAAGTGCTTTGGCACTTTTTAAAATGCCCATGATGGTAGTTCTGTACAGACTGTTTTCCTGGGCTTCCTCTTGGGAAGTTTCATCCTTTTAGGAAAGTGAGGTCAACCAGTGTTCATGCATTTTTCTGGATGATTTTCTTTTCATTCCAGGTCTTCTTAAAGGTATTAAGTCATTTCTAGTTATCACTTTTCATCTCTATGGCCTCTTATGTTTGTGCAGATCTCCCCTTCCACATATTGGGGAGGTAAGAGAATCTTCTGCTGTTCCCCACTTTCCCTTCTGAACCCTAGGGGTGGGGTTGCTATCTGAGAATTGAGGAAGAACCTTCCGTTCTGACCTTTGTAGGAGCACCAGTGACTCAAGCTGTTGGAACAATTGCTGAAATGAGTTTTGGAGTGTTTCCCTTGACCTCTCTCTGCCATTTCCCAGATTGTTGCAGATTTTTCTTATTGCCAAACAAGGCTAATACCAAGCATCGATTTTTGACCCATTTTTCATCAACTTTGACTTAATAAAGAAGTTGCAAGATTTAGTAGGAAAGTAATTATTATTCTTACAAGGAAAGACAACCTCAAGCATGCTTAATTTCATCTCTTGGGCTGCAGACAAAGCAGTTTTACAGAAGGTCATCCACAACTGGTTGGGTCATAGTCAGGCCTGCAGCAACAAGAAAACTTTAGACTCTTTTTTTTTAACCTTAAACAGTTACCAGTAAATGTAATACAAAGTCTTAAGTATTGCTTTCTTTAGAATGCAGGATGTTTTCTAACTAAACAAATTAGTAATGATGAATTCATTTTTTTAAAAATAGAAAACAAAAACATTGCAAATCTATATTGAAATAGAACGTTAGCAGATTTGCTGTTTTATTAGAAAACTGGTGATTGGCAATTCTAGCTTTATTGGTAGAGGAAAGTGAAGGTGATACACTTTGATGGGACTTAGTTTATATTAGTGATGCTACTTCCTAAAAAAAAAAGGCAATTTAACAATGGAAGTGGACAGAGAAATTTAAAGAGAACTGGAATTTCAAAGGGGACTGGAACTGGTATGAAGATACATATTTAGCCATAACACAAGGCTCCTCTGTTCTGTGTTCACAAATTCTTTTATGTTTGCTTCTCATTTCTTTATAATGAAACATAAATCCTCTGGCCAGAATATACCCCTGAAAATAATTCAGTTGTTTCAGCATCTTCATGTAATTTTCATAGAAATAATTTCTAATACTTGACTTTTTTACATGAAAATAGATTTCTCAGCCTATTAGTACTGAAATGACGATGTCAAAATACATGGTAAATGAGAGGCTACATAACTTCTAATTAACAATGACACTTTTTTATATAGAAGTCTTGGCATTTAATCTTGGAATGGGGAAGGAGAGCAAAATATTAAAACATTAGAATTCTTTGGGGCAGTTGACAAACATTTTGGGCAAAGGGAAAACAAAGATGAAACACAGAGACTGGTCAAAGGTCTTGCTGTTACTCTTGTTCACTTGACAGAACAGCAGTCAAAAAAACACTACTGTGATTTGTTGCATCTGGAAGAAATGCCACAGTTGTTGAGGGGATGGACTCCACACAGAAATGAAATGAGCAAGCAAGATAGTGTAACCTGGGTCAGTAATCAGACGCCATTCTTCCCAGCCCCTGAAACAAGTTCTGTCTAATAATAATTCCTAATGAAGGCTGTTTGTTTTGTAATTTTTTATTTTGGATGGCATAGCCTATTCCTTTAGGTACAAAGGTAAAGAGCATGCCATTTTAATCATCTCTTCTATCGCAACAAGCCATTGGTATCTCATTCAATGGATTTTGAATATGCCTTCTTTCCTTTACATCTGTTGTCTCATAATTTTTGGTTGGTAGAGTCACTCATTGTGCTCCACTCTCTGTCTTTCTCACTCTCATTTTAGGCACTGTGGTTTGCAATATTGTTACTGAATACATGTTATTATCATTTATATCACTTTATCTTCTTTCAGTTTCCAGTTCTTGTCCAGAGTGATCATTTCCAGCTCTCATTGTCATAGTGGTCCCTTCTCTTCTATAACTGCACTTTCCCACTATTTGTGGCAATCTTCCTACCTTAGACTGATCCTCCTGGCCCTAATCTCTATTGTATTTAGAAACTATCTTTTTATACTATCCATACTCATACATGTTTAAGAAAATTTTATTACTTTATTTTTCTAACAGTTGCATGGTATTCCATTGTGCAGATATAGCATAGTTTCTTTACTCACTCATTCTCCCAGTTTTATAAGAAATATTTTAGTCCTTAGCATATGTCTGAGACATTTGGACATTGAAGCTAATTTCTCGACATATTGTGTATCTTTTGATAACTCAAAGAACTGGAATGTATATTTTGAATGAAATAATACCAAGCTCAACCCCTGACACTGTATAGTCCCTTGAGCTAACGAGAAGTGGCCTTTGAGTATTGCTTAATATAAATGAAACCAGAATAAAATAGAAGTATCTACATTTATATTTGAATTCTAGAAGTGATGTTGCTATCTCATCTGCAGGATTATCAAAGATAACTGCTTTCAAAGACAGCAGTACTAAGCTGGAGCCAGACTCTAGTTTTCTGTGACTGAGAGGATGCAAAATTCAAGATTCTCTCCTGAGAACTAGAATTTCTCTACTATCAACTATTTACTATCAAGTCTGGAGATGACCTATTAAAAGACTTTGGAAAAGTGGTTGTACAAATATAGAAGTTCTTATATTCTAAAGTAGTAAAGATATTGGATCATTTTATTAAAATTTTAATGGTTGTCAACACACACACACACACACACACACACACCTCCTCACATCTGGAGGTAGTAGGGACTACTCCTGACTCAATGCTGGGACACACACACACACACACACACACACACACACACACACACACACACACACACACACCTCCTCACACCTGGAGGTAGTAGGGACTACTCCTGACTGGGACACACACACACACACACATACCTCCTCACACCTGGAAGTAGTAGGGACTACTCCTGACTCAATGCTGGGACACACACACACACACACACACACACACACACACACCTCCTCACACCTGGAGGTAGTAGGGACTACTCCTGACTGGGACACACACACACATACACATACCTCCTCACACCTGGAAGTAGTAGGGACTACTCCTGACTCAATGCTGGGACACACACACACACACACACACACACACACACACACACACACACACACACACACACCTCCTCACACCTGGAGGTAGTAGGGACTACTCCTGACTCAATGCTGGGAGCTTGTCTTTCCTGACAATATGGTGCTTGCAGTTGGAGGTCCAAGCGGTACTGGGGATCCCACATGCAAAGCCTGCACTTTAGCCATTTAAGCCATCTCCCTGGCCGTTGGTCACTAATGGTCATTATTTTTGAAAACTGCAAGAGGACCATAATATTTCCTAAGATAAGCCAAGAACCCAAGTAGATAGACCAATACTGTAAAATGACTTGAGGGCCAGAGAGATAGCACAGAGTTAAGACACCTGTCTTGCACACAGCTGATTCCATTTTGATTCCTGGCACCACATATGTTTCCCCTAGCACTACCAAGAGTAACCCCTAAGCACAGAACTATGAGTAAGCACTCATCACTGCTAAGTATGGCCCAAAAACAAACAAAAAGACTTGAAAACAGTAAACTTAGAGTTTAGTTTCTTTCCCTGAAAACAACTACATTTAAAAAAATCATCTTAAAATAGAATAGAATGAAAGCTAGGAAAGCAAAAAACAATGCTTAATATTTACT
The DNA here is from genome assembly GCF_024139225.1 of Suncus etruscus. NCBI lineage: Eukaryota > Metazoa > Chordata > Mammalia > Eulipotyphla > Soricidae > Suncus > Suncus etruscus. The sequence continues at coordinate 112,480,868 of NC_064849.1, read as the reverse complement.
TCAGATAGGTTAAAATTATGTTTGTTTAGGGACCAGAGAGATAGAACAGATAGAAGGGCGTTTGCCTTGCATGCAGCCAATCCAGCACAGATGATGGTTCAAATTCTGGCATCCCATATGATCCCTTGTGCCTGCCAGGAGCAATTTCTGAGCGCAGAGCCAGGAGTAACCCTTGAACACTGCCATTTGTGACCTAAAAACAAAACAAAACAAAATTATGATTGTTTAGTTTTCAACTAGACAATGTGTTCACCTGGTGAATTTAGAAGTTCGGAAAGGGCATGTGGGATGAAAATAGGACCTTCTACTCCCCCTCATAGACAGTTGAAAAAAATAGAGTCTCAAGTAATTTTAGATTGCATTTTACAAAATCAATAAATGCTCTTCATTTTGCCTGAATAAGCTTTTTTGATTCAGTTCTGCTCAAAATATTAATTAAAATAGGAACAGCGTGTCTTGATCTCTGTTTTTCAAGCTGTTGGTTGCAATGTGATTAGGGAGTCATATAAAGACTTTGTTTTTGTGTTACAAACCAAAGTAAAAAGGAAAGACATCAAATAGAAAATATCAAAATGTGGCTAAGAGAACATATCTTATAGATCTGAAAGTATATCTACATCCACATATCAGTGTATATAAGTACTTCTTATGATGCATAATGGTCAACATAAATGCTTGTTTTTTTCTTTTTTTCAAATACGTCCATTCCCTTTCTTTTTTGTTCTTGCCGTGACTGAGGGTCACCTGAACTTGTTTGTACTGATCACACACTCAGTTTGGTGCTTGCTGGGGCTCACATACACTTGGTTGCAGTGAACAGAGATTACATTCTTTGCTTGACATGCAAAGTTCCAAACAGCAGTGCCAGTATCACTGTGTTTGAACCTGGACATGAGCAGTAGTGCTGAGTATCCTGCTGGTAATCTAATGCATGCAAGGCAGGCATACTTCCCCTAAGCTGTCCCCAGGCTCTTGGGTTTTGATTTTTTTTCACTATTTCTAAACTGATCGGCACTTTTGAGTGTAGTAGAAAACAGATTAAGAGGTGTATATGTGACAGTCACCTCATTTCTAGCCCATAAACTACTGTGCCATCAGTATAGAAGAGCACATAAGTACTAAGACTGCTGATACTGGCTTTTCTGTGCTTTGGAGATGTGTCCAACGAACTATTCTTAAGCAGTAAGATGAACTATGAAGAGGTTCATTATCAGCACTGCAGCAGATGACTTGAGGGAAACTAATCTGAGATTTCTTTGGATCTTCAGTGAATGACTTTGTTCACTGTGTCTTTACCTGAAGAACAACATAGAAGTCCAGAGCTTTGGGTAGCAGGAAGGTTTTCATTTTCTGCCACTCCCTACTTGAGTGACATTTAGTAGTTTGCTTAGCTTCCCCTTTACTGTTTGTTTATTATTTATGTTTTGTTTTGTTTTGGGAAGACACTTGGCAGTGCTCCTGGTGGTGCTAGGGGAACTGTATTCAGTGCTGGGTGACCACATGCAAGAAAGAGTATCTCAACTCCTGTTCTATCTTTTCTATACTGTCTCTCCATTCTACCCTGCTTAACTGTTCTTAAAACAAGCATAATTTAGTACTGCCAGCTAGAACGAAAACACTTTGAAGTTTTGTTTTGAAGATTCAGTTAGCAAAGGACAGCAGCATTCTCTACCCTTCATTGTCGACCCTCAATAAAATATGAATTTACTTCTAAAAATAAATTTATTGAAGCAAACCAGTTATCTCCTAGTCTACACACACCAATTTTTGAAGTAATATTATTTTATAACATTATATAAGTTACAGGATGCAGTTTTTTTATTCCTCAAATGTATTAGTTTATATTATTTATCAAATTCCTCACTTTTATTCATCAGGTATATGAGTCACCCTCTTTTATTCAATATATTTGGCTTCTTTCCATCAACCTCCTAGTTAGTACATATTTTTACTCTAAAACTTGATTTTTGTTTTGCTTAATTCATTTTTTAATGTACTACATATGAGTAAAATGATAGTGTTTGTCTTTCTCCATTAGACTTACTTGCTGAACACAATAGCCTCCAGTTCTGTCCATTTTATTATAAATAGCAGGATTTTTTTTTCCAAAAATAACTAGAGGTTGGACCATACTTGGTCTTGCTCAGGAGCTGCTCCTTGCTTTGTGTTCAAGAGTCACTTCTATCAATGCTCAAGGGGCCATATGCAGTTCTGGGGATTGAATTGGGATCAGCCACATATAAGAGATAAACATATAACCCTCTTGTATTATTTAGTCTCTGAAAAAGAAATCTGTGTAGTATTTTCTCTAGCCTATAACTTTAACTACTTCTCCATCTGAGCATAATTAGTATTGTTTTCATGTCTTAGCTAGTATAAGTATTGCCACAGTGAATACTAGGAAGAATCTATCTCTTCAGGTTAGTATTCTTGTTTTATTCAGATCAATATCCAGCAACATAATTATTGATCATGTGGTATATTTAATTTCATTGGGTAAGAGGATGCAGAGTTTGGGCAAGAGGGTGCAGAGTTTGTAGCCACATCCAGTTGTGTTTAGAGCTCACTCCTGGCAGTGCTTGGTATCAAACCCAAGTAGATCATCTCCAAGACAAGTACCCCACTTGCTATACTAGCTCTCTGGCTTCATTTCGCTCTCTCTCCTCTCTCCTTCTCTCTCTTCTCTCTCTTCTCTCTATCTTTCTCTTCTTTACCCCCTCTCTCAATCTCAAAAAATAGTTTTATTTTCTATTAGCTGCACCCTCTGGCATTACCATCAATAGTGTGACAAGACACTCTTTTCCACATCCTTGCCAGCACTGTTGTTTCTTGTCTTAGATGATGACCGTTCTCATGGGAAATGCTGTCTGACTTTCATTTCCCTGACAGGAAGGGATGATTAACATCTTTTTATATGTCTCATCTACGGATTTTTGAACATCCAGCAGCATTCATTTAATATTCCCGAAGTACAGTAACACTAAACTCTTCTAGATAATATCTCACTAATTTGAACTCTTACAAAAGAGATTTGGTGATACAAGGGTAGTTCAAAGGCACAGAGGTACAAAGATAGAAAGATAGGGTAGCCTGAACTCTGGATGATAGGAAGAAACTGAGCCATAGGGCACTTATATACATAAGCCCCTGGAATGAATTCCCAGCTCTGCACAGAATCCTGGGGAATTGTACTGTCTCCATATTTCTCAATTTCTTGATCTGTACCTTAGTGATATGCCCTATAGATTTTTGTGTGTGTGATCTTGAAATTCATTGTTACCTGTAAAATACCAAGACTGTTACCAACTAGAATTATTATCTTTGCATCATTGAACATATCAAGGAATATCAAGTCCTTATTGAAGAAAAATGTTTTATGAAAGTCCCTGAGCCTTTCAATTTTGAGGTGTGTGTTTCAGAAGAGTCGGGCAGAAGTTATGGACACACTTGCATTCACCTTTGTGTTATGGTGTTTATAAGTTGTTTTCGTTGTCCTTTTTTGGGTGGGGGAAGTCTGTTTATTTATCTAAAAAAATAGTGCCTGACACTTGTTATAGTTCTGACAGGGCTGTTTTGTTTTTGTTTTCTTGGTGCTTTTATCAGTTTGGTTTGTTTTTGTTTTTTTTTTATGTTTTTAAAGGGAGTGTAATGAGTTTCCAAAGATGTTTCCAAATTTTGAAAGTTTCATTTCAGACCAGTGACATTCTGTGTTGTAGCTGATAATTCCAGTCTCTTCAGAATCTAACACAAATATTACAGGTGAATTATTTGGCTGCTTAAACTGGTTTCCATACCTTAGACATTATTTGGGGGAAAACAGTTTGATTCCGAAGGGGATTTTTGAAATTCTTAGTCAAAACCTTCAATCTATTCAGGGATCATCCCAAGCATGTCAGCATTGATACCAACATGTACCACCTGTGGCTCACACTTGAATAGGGCTTAACACAAATTGCTATGATGGCATCAATGCATTCAATAACTCCTAAATATAAAATTCTTACTCTTGAAAAAATGATTAGGTAATAAAACAGTTGGAGGATGAGAGTGTGGGGGGGTGGAGTGGGGTGTATGTGTGTGTGTGTGGTAAGAGTGGGAGTGAAGGGGGTGGTCTCCATGGTGTTTCCTTCTTATGTATTAGCTAGAATTTTGCTAGAATGTGAAGCAGATTTGTGTCACTTGTAGTTTGGGGGAGTTCTTCACTGTCTCTACTCTTACCTTTAGATAACTCTTTAGTTGTGAATCACATATTGCTCATCTTGCTGCTTCTCCATGGATGAGTTCAAGAGCTGTGTTCTGAGTTACTTGTGGGGGAGGGGGCATTCACCATTCAGAATATATTCTAGTGCCTGGGTGCCCACCTTTGAATGCTTTAGTGCAAATCAAAAGAGATTACCAAAGTAGTCCATTCCCAAAGTTGAATGTTTTCTAGTCACTATTCCTATTGCTAGTTAGTGCTCATTCGTTTTGCTCAATTAACGTTGAACTCAGTAAAATGGCTGTTGGGAGCCAGGTTTAAGGTCATGTTTGGGCTTTCTTCTAAACTAGCATCTGACTAGTTCTTAGAAAATAACAGAGATTACCAGAAACATCCGTAAGTATAGTCAGAAATTCAGAAACATATATTCGAGGGCAGCAAGAAGAGACCTGTGATGCAGACAGAGCTTGTCAACTTTGCTGAAGAAATTTGTAAATATATGCATCTGTTAGCGATCAGTGTCCTGAATTAATAGGCGGGTTTAAAATTACTGATTACACTGATGTGCTTCTGATTTCTTTTTGCAAAACAGATGAGTGGTTTTTATTCCAAAATTTGTTCCAAATTTTATTTTTTTGGCAGTATGCTAGGTTTAGTCACAGTGTGAATAAAGTATGCTCGCTGTGTCTTGATTGCTCTGCCTAAAATATCTCAACACAGTGTACATTTAGTCCTTCTTAGATGATTACAACTAATGTTAAACATCAACAACTTCTTTTTAAGATAATAAAAATGTTGTAACTGAAACTTATTACCCTTATGACACCTCCCAAAATTCTAATTTATTTGGTCAATTTTCCACTATTCTAAATACTATATGCTTTTATGTTGTTATACTTCCTTGACTATTCATGATTGCCCCTTGCTTTAGTGGTCCTCTAATATTTAGAGGACAGCCGATTTCTCCCCCTTCATCTCTGGATAAAGGGCCTCATTATTAAATTGGATTTTGTCCTTTTCCTGAGTCCTGGAGCTCCCTCCTCTCTTAGTAGCCAAGTACACATTTCTGAGTTCTTTTATCTCTGTATTTGCCAAAATGGGGGAAAGAAAACTATTGAACCTAGAATCTTGTAAGATTCTCAACCAGCTTCGTTCCTTGCTTTTTCTTTTCTATCTTTTTATTTTTTCTGTTAAAATGACTTTTGGTTATTCAGACTCTAAGCCTACAAACAAAGTAGGGCGTCTAGGAAGCATTGTTTGCTCTTTGTGGTATTTTCTTGGATATAATGATTTGTAACAAATTGAATCTTGGGATATAAATTATTGCCTTATAAAGAGCCTTCAATGGACTAGCATGAGAGTGTAGCAATAGTACAAGGTGTGTCAGTGCTGGGAATGAGAGATGGAAACTTGATGTTGAGTCTCTGAACTGCCAGAGGCTGGTAGTTGCATTTGCTACTTCTGAGAGATAAGATTTTGGGGGATGTTCTCTCAGCCATTTGTTGACTCAAATTAAGCATTGCATGAAGCAGCATTCAACCCTTAGGAAAAGTCAGTTGCCATGTTTTGGAATCTTAGATCATGGAAGAGTAAACTTTCAAAAAATGCTTTGATGCTCAAATTTAACAAAAAGTTCAAAGCAAATAAGGCCCTTGTAAACAAACCTAATACCTTGCCACTTATCATTGTTTTATAATATGAAGTGTTTTTATCTCACAAGTAAATAGAGAAGTTACTATTTTTGTAGCCTTCCAAAAAGTAAAGTAAAAAATTGATACTTTATATCTTTCTAGAATATAATAGATTTTATAGAACATATGCTGTCATAGTCTTCATGGAAAGATTAAGAATCATCTAACTAAATGGAGTATTGACTTTAGAAATACATATCAAGTACTCTCCATGTCTTGTGTTCTGCAATGAGGACTTGACTTTAAAGAGCTTTCGATTCATTAAGCTATGAAAATTGTAGTTTGTTCTCTCTCTCTCTTTTTCTCTGTCTCTCTGTCTCTCTCTCTCTCTCTCTCACACACACACACACACACACAAACACACACATACACACACCAGGTAAAGTACACAATGTAAGGAATTAAAAATGGTGAGCATATTGTAGTGAGTGATATACCCAAATGTATACAATTAGTTTTGCTGGTCAAAGGTTTTAGACAGAATTGTAGGAACTGGTGAAATTGTAAGTCCCCTTTCTTCACAAAACCAGCAAAAAAATGTATCATTGAAACACTCATATAAAGCTTTTCTTATCTCCTATATTTCTTCTTTGCTTATACTCATGCCCTATTGTTCCATCAGACTTTGCTTACCAAACATAAGATCACATTTTATTTATTTATTTTTTTTATTTAAACACCTTGATTACATACATGATTGTGTTTGGGTTTCAGTCATGTAAAGAACACCACCCATCACCAGTGCAACATTCCCATCACCAATGTCCCAAGTCTCCCTCCTCCTCACCCGACCCCCGCCTGTACTCTAAACAGGCTCTCAATTTCCCTCATACATTCTCATTATTAGGACAGTTCAAAATGTAGTTATTTATCTAACTAAACTCATCACTCTTTGTGGTGAGCTTCCTGAGGTGAGCTGGAACTTCCAGCTCTTTTCTCTTTTGTGTCTGAAAATTATTATTGCAAGAATGTCTTTCATTTTTCTTAAAACCCATAGATGAGTGAGACCATTCTGCGTTTTTCTCTCTCTCTCTCTCTGACTTATTTCACTCAGCATAATAGATTCCGTGTACATCCATGTATAGGAAAATTTCATGACTTCATCTCTCCTGACAGCTGCATAATATTCCATTGTGTATATGTACCACAGTTTTAAAATGATTAAGAATTTGCAGACAATGTCTTGGATTGGACGATCTAGCTTGCCTGGAGCTTAGAGAGTTGGTCTTGTGCAGGAAACTTCAGGGGTCGGGTCTCTTTGTATTTAGGCCAAGGTTATTTCTTTCCATGTCCCTCATATTTTGATGGGCCTATGCAAACAACAATTACCACTCTAACACCATTTTTACTGTGCTCCTTTGACTCTAATCCTTAAAAAGAACCCACTTAAAATTTGAGGTTAACTTAAGCTAATATGCATGTATGTGGAAATGTAAAAAAATACTATGCCTGTAATGTTTAAGGAGTTATGTAAGTTTTATGGCTTTAGATTGCCTTGTATGCTGTTAAAAAATATTATAATGTGTTACAATCTGGGGACTTGAGGGACAAAGTAATTGTACATGGATTCTGTCTTATTTATCTTAATGGTCTTTGGTTCTTTGGCTGAAATTTCAAAGTTAAGATATCAGCACGGGGACTTCTGAGAATTATGTTATGGGTGATTGTCCTTCCACTGTAACTTTACCTCGTCCTCTTTCTTTGCATCCCTGTCCTCATAATTAAAAATTAAAAAATTAAAAATAAAAAAAAGAATTTGCAAAATTGCACACACCATAGGTAAGATTCACCACAAAGCCCTTGTGCTTGTTGTTTCTTACGGTGAAAGGGGAAATTCAGGCTACACTAGCAGTACTCAGGACTCACTTCTCGCTCTTTGCTCAGTGATCACTCCTGGTGGAGATCTGGGGACCAGGTGGAATGCCTGGGATTAAACCTGGGTCATCCAAGTGCAAGTCAAGTGCCCTACCTACTGTACTGTCTGGCTTCCAGAAAGTACTTCTAAACCTGGGTGGCTGCACAAATCCCACACTTGGGATATCAACCATGGATATAGGTGTGGTGATTAGAGTCTCAAAACCTTTGTAGCATTGAAATCTTTTTCGAGGTTTATATCAAGGAATTTGTGTTTAAAATTAAGAATGTTTCAGTAAGCAGACGTGCGGTTCATGAGTTTTTAGGAAGGTGTATGGACCCTGTCAGCCAGCAACAGTCAACTTCTGCCCCCAACTGTGGACCTTCCCCTAGCTAATGACTGGAGACATTTTATTTCATTCCAATAATGCTTATATAGGACAAGCAGAACTGGGATACATGCAGGTTGGCAGGACATAACAGAAGCTTGTCCAGGGCCAAGTGCAGCACCATGAAGAAGATACACATAAATCTTGAGGCTTAGGAATGCCTCAAAAGCAACACAGTGTTGATAGATAATCTTTCCCTTAACCAGAGCTCTCTGTGAGGGAAGAAGGATGGCCCAGAGTCAAGCTTGACAGTGACCACTGATCATGGGGTAGATGTTGTTTCTCTTTGTCTCGTCCTTCCCCATCTCTAGAGAAGTGTCTCTGAGACTTTTTACCACAAGGAGAATCCTTATAACAGTTGATATACAGGTTCACCTGGAACAGTTGCTCTAGGTTCCATATGCCAGGCTGTTTGGGAGCAGCACCACAGGGGGATCCAACAGGAAAGGACAGGAGGGTTTTTCTTTACTACATGGGTACAGAGGGAATAGAACCTGGGAGATGTGAAGTAGTAGACTGGGTGAAATTTAATTGCAGTGTGTCTCCTGCAGAGATAGGTTTATGGGTTCACTCTTAGCTGCTGTCTTGCTCTCAGACTCTTGGTATGCAGAAATTCATGCAGCCATTTTTAGGAGCTTTATTTACCTTTATCTATTTTTTGAAAAGGTATGGTTGGCCATACCTGGCAGTACTCAGGGATCACTTCTGGTGGGAATCTGGGACCTATGGGGTGCTGGAGATCAGCCATGTGCAAGGTAAGCACCCTACCCCCTGTACTATCTCTTTAGTTCCCAAATGACTTTTTTATTTTTATTTATTTTTTGCCCCCCCCCCAGTCGTGACTTTTTTATTTTTAAAGAAAATTTTGTCATTTTTGCCTTTGCTTTAGTGAAGATAGAAGAATTGGCCAGTTAAACTTCAGGTCCGAAATAGGGTTTGAACCATGGCAGTAGCCAGTTTCTGGTACAGCATCTTACTTGTAAGCCCTGATGGGCTTGGAAAAGAGTAGGACAATTTGGAAGTCCCTGCTGTCCTCACTCATCAACAGGATGGATCGTGGGTCTCCCTCACACTGTAAAGTGGAATATAATTGCATCCTGGAACTAGGGGATTAAATGAGTTAAGGCACATGAAATGAACTGATGCATGTAAAATGAGTACATACTTGCAGTTTATAGGTATACATACATACATTAAGGTCGTTTCTCCCAATGCTCAACAAATGCTGTACTGTACTACTGAGCTATATTCCTAGCACCTTATTGTACGTCTTCATATGCACTCTGGATTCTGAAAGTAATACTATTCTCCTGCTGGCACTTATAGCTGCCCTTACCAATATCAAAGACGAATGTGTGTCTTTAGGCCAGGGAGCTGCCTCTGAGAATCTTGTTTTGGGTGAGCTGGTTATCCAGATCATCCTTGTCTTCTATGTGGATCCAAGGCACACATTTGAAACCTGTCTACTGATTGCTTCTACTCAGTGTGTCTTAAAAGTATACTCTCCATAGGAGCCGGAGAGATAGTACTGTGGGAAGGCCTTGTACACACCTAACACTAATTCAATCCCCAGTATCCCTAATGGTCCCCCAAACCCACCAGAAGTGATTTCTGACTATAGTACCAGGAGCACTGCCAAATGCAATCCTAAAAGAAAAATAACTTATTGTGCATTGACGGTAATATCTGTACATCACTGTTCTATTTACTCTGGTCCGATTGGTTGCTCACTTTTCTTCCATTTCTACTCTTGGAGAAGAAGCTATTTGTATTTTCAGTCTCAGTCTGAATGACCCTTCCCAATAGTCAGAGGGCTGAAATGCAGGCTAGAGTTGGGTGTGGAGTTCTGCAGGCAGGACTGCAGGTTGGCCATCTCTCATCTTATCTACTTCAGTTCTTGTTTGAAGAAGATGCTTACCAGCAGCAACTCCTAGAGCTAGTGACCATTGGAAACTAGTCACAGGATTGAAAGCCATGCCCACTATTGGTATCTTTGCTTTTTCTGGAGAACAGACCAGAACAGACAAGGATTTGGAGCAGTCTATCTCGGCCTATCTAAGCTTGAAAATTTAAAAAATGAACAAAAGAAAGAGGTGTGTTTCTAATACCTCAGCCATGCCTTCCTCATTGCCCTAAGTGTCAGTTTTCTGTAAGTTAGAGTAGACATGAGTCACATCTTCTCACTCAAAGGCTTCTAGGCCTGGGACTGACGACCCTGAGGCCTTAAGCCCCTCCTGCTCCAGGCAATGCTGAAGCTTGAATTAGTTCTGGAATGAGATGGCATTGGGGCCCTTTCCATTACCCACATCTCAGCAGTGATGATGGACTTTGTTACCTTTCGGATTCTCAATTAACATGTCAGGCAACAGAGAGTTAGGGAGAGAGAAGAGGACATAGGAATATTTGCTAAATGCTGTGAGCAGAGTGACAAAAACAACTTGGGGGCTGGTTGGGGTTTTACATTCATATTCAAAAGACATGAATGAAGGGTCCAAGGGTAGGAAATTCAGACTCTTAAGCTCTCTCCAGTTTAGCAAATAGAGAAAGATGACTGAAGTTACTTGTGGATTTTTGTTGTTGTTATTGTTTTGTGTAAGATTGCTTCAGCATGTAAAGAAAGGAATAATATTTAGTTGGTTTCCTAGGCCAGCAAAAATAGTTGCATTTTAGCACATGGCTGTACATGCCTCTTATGTATAAGGTCTTGGGTTCAACTTATGCCACTCTACCAAAAAAAAAATCATACTTGAGCATCACTTGGTTAAATGGTAGTTGATCTCTCTCTCTCTCTCTCTTTCTCTCTCTCTCTCTGTGTGTGTTTTTGCTTGCTTGTTTGTTTATTTCGTTCTGTTTGTCTACACCCAGCAGTCTTTAGGAGTTACTCCTGATGAGATGCCAAGAATTGAATCCAACAGCTGTATACAGAACCCTGCCCTGAGATACTATACTCTGGCCTCTATTACTCCTTCTAAAGTAGTAATGTTAGAACATGTTCTTGCTCTTCTTTGCCAGAAAATAAAAATCCAGACTGACTTTTATTAAACTGATTAAAAGGTTTGATCAACCTGAGAATGTTTGTTTGGAGGAGCATCATACCCAGCAGTACTCAGGGTTTATTCCTTGCTCTGTGCTCTGGTATCACTGATGACAGGGCTGGGGGATCAAACCCAGATCAGCTTTCTCCAAAGAAAGTGCCTTACCTTCTATATTACTACTCTGCCTCTGTACTGTCTTCAGCCCAAGACCTTTTTTGTAAAGCTGTGCTTGGGAGACCACATGCTGCCAGGTTGGTACCAGGACTGGCCACTTAGAAGGGGAGCATCTTAATCCCTGTTCTATTTCTCTGACTCCTATAATTTGATTTTATAAAAGTGGATCATTAATAAACTTTACCGAAAGAGTTCCTTGAATGAGTTCACATTAACTAGGCTTTATTATCAATTTTGTATTTTAAGTAAAGGTTCTATCAAAGTTAGTCATTATTCAGACAGATCTTTCTCAAACCCTCACACCCACTCCATCCCATACATCTCAGACCTCTGGGCATGTTGTGATTGACAACATTTGCATCGTAATTTGGAAGTGATCCATTTTGACTTGCCTCTTTCCTCAGTACCTGGCACAATGTCTGACACCAAACAAATACTTTACAAATGTAGGGCTGCACCAAAAATGTGCAAATCAGTCAACATCTCTGATTTTTCCATCTGCAAAAACAGGAAGATTAAACCCTGACCAGCCCATTTGACAGGGTTATCTCTCTCACATGAGTAAGTCATGAGTAAGGTAATCAGGACCTGGTCTTATCTCCGTGCCCTCAGAACCTGGAAAAATACATCCTTATGGATTTTAGTTGAAAGTGATTTGCAAGTGGTGAATGCCTGGATTCACATAAGAATCGGTAATTAAGAGCAAATGGCAAGCAGCTTATTGACCTTTACCTTACACACCAGAATATTTCTACTTATCAGTCAGGTTAGTAAGGAAGGAAGGAAGGAAGCAAATGGATCAATATGTTCTCTAAAGAGGTTATTTACAAGTTTTAAAACACAGTAACAACTTAGGGAGGGGTCCAGGGATATGACTCAATGTCTCCTATGAGTGAGACCATAAATTCAACCCCCAGCACTGATGACCTTATTCTTGCCCTCACAACTAAGTGTATGAGCTCTTCGAGGTAGTGTTTTATGCCTGGTACACCGCGGTCACAGGAAAGATAGGAGAAAATAGACAAATAAAATGAAGGGTCAAGAAAATTGTCCAGGTATAGGCACTTGCCTTGCATAATGCAAGTCCCAATTTAGTCCCCATCACAACAACCCCTGAGCAGTTCCAGGTGTGGCTCTAAAAATAAAATGTGAATAAAACTGAAAAATTAAAGGCCTAGTAAATGGGGTTGAACTGGGACTGGTGGAGTGTGACCTAAGACTTATTATGTGGCCAGATACTAGCTCCTGCCATTGTAGTTGGCTTCTAGTTAACTTCTCCCTTACCATCATCACTAAAGGAACCACTGTACACTCAGTCAAGATTGTCAGCCATATCTCCCCTGACCTCCTGAACTGTAGAAAAAGAGAAGTTCCTGGCTCTATAAGCACTCATGTATGTAAGATGTTCTGTTTCCTTGCCATTGCAAGCTGTTTGCCAGTAGTGTGATCTGTTTGATCTTCAATTTCTCTTCCTGTGCCCTAAGATATAATGATTATTGCTTCACCCTATGACTGTAGGATTTCTTGAGATAAAGAGTAGATAGTAAAGCTCCTTTTAAGAAGCAAAATATTATTTATGTATATTTGATATTTGTTCTTCCCTGAAGTAATCTCTAGGACACAGAAAAAGATAATCTTGTTGCTTTGATGTTCCTGTCTTATCTAAGAATTTTCAGGAAGGCCACAGAACATTTTTCTGACCCTTCAAATATCCTAGTTGACCTTCAACCTGCTTTTGTTACAAGAAAATACTTGATGCTGCAGATGCTCCTTATCTTGATCCCCCTCAGAAGATTTAGATGCTCCTAATATAGATAGAAAAATGTATTTCCCTTCCCTCTTTTTTCTTCTGCCCTGTCTTGAAAGTGCATTGCATAGAGTTATGTGGAGTTAATGAAAAATGCCAAAGGGAAGTTGAAGGAGGAAATAGCCTTTTCCAGACACTATGACTTAACGTAATTAGATTGCTTTCCTAACATTTTGTATTTGCATGAGATACATTAGTGGAGAGGATTGAAAATGAGAAGTAGCTTTTTTGAGATGGGGAATCACAAGAAAGGAGACCAAAATGGAGTACCTTTGCAGGAGTCAGTGCACTCCTGTTCATTATTACCTTACTATATTCTGTTCTTAGTTGGACACTTTCTTTAGATCAGTGCTTTACACCTAGAAGCTGTACTCATCCTGCCCAGAGTACACAGGACCAACGAACCTCAAAAACTTGTTTTTAGGGCCTGGAGAGATAGTACAGTGGCGTTTGCCTTGCAAGCAGCCGATCCAGGACCAAAGGTGGTTGGTTCGAATCCCGGTGTCCCATATGGTCCCCCGTGCCTGCCAGGAGCTATTTCTGAGCAGACAGCCAGGAGTAACCCCTGAGCACCGCCGGGTGTGGCCCAAAAACCAAAAAAAAAAAAAAAACAACAAAAAAAAACTTGTTTTTAGTAACAAAATGAAAACACTGGCGAGTCTGGTCTATTACTCACCACTTGCTAAAGGCATGCTATAGTAACGGGTCTCTGATACTAGGCACTATTAAGGGACTCTGCTGAGGGTTTGCCGATCTAATTTCCACTGCCATCCCCCCAGCTAGAAGGCCCTGCTGATGTGAGTCATACTGCTAAGAAATGGCTCCTCTGCTTGCGCCTCTAGATATTCTCACAATGGTATATATCTCTTGAAGGTCCTTCTTCAAAGAAGCCTGTGAGAATCATTGCTAATTGCCCCCAGGAGATATATTTTTCTTAGGAATAACCTGAAAGGCAAGGAAGCCAAGTTGTACACAGTTATTAAGGACCCCCACTTTCTTCTTTAACCTCGTGCTGATGCCACAGACTGTATTACTGTTTCTGCTTTAACACAGGTTTTCCAACTGGAGACAGTACTGTGGCATCCTAGGTTACTTTCAGAAACGTGTGTGTGAATATCTCAGTTTTCCCTGTCACTGGGAAGTAAATTGATACCTTGTAGAGAAAAGTCAGGGCTGTCAGAACAGAACCAGACCTTCACAGGAAGAGTTAGTCATATCTCAAAGGCCATTGGCACCCCCTGTATTGAGAAGTACCTGCATTTTGATGGAAACATCCTTTCCTTTTAATTTTGCTGATAAATCTTGATAAGCTTCTCTCAGAATTCAGTAATCTGTACTGATTTTTCTAATATAGACTTCCCCAGTGAAACTCCTTTTTGAGAATGAAAACCTGGCAGGAATATCTAACTAAGTACTGAAAATTATGAGCGTCAGAAATTTAAAGCAGGCATTTAAATTATATAAACTACAGGAGTTATATGTCATCACATATGTATGAGTATAAGCATATACAATAACTTTTTGTATTTTACATATATATATATATGGTGTTATATAGCAGTTTAATAATCTTTAAAACCACTTTCTTTTTATTTTGTTTTTGTTTGGAGGTCATACCCAGCAGTGCTCAGGGATTACTCCTGGGTCTGTGTTCAGAAATCACTCCTGGCATACTCAGGGACCATATAGGATTCTGGGATTTGAACCTCTGCCCATCCTGGGTTGGCTGCATGCAAGGCATAGCTCTACCACTGTGCTATCTCTTCAGCCCCCTTAAAACCACAACTTTATAGGGACCTGACAGATAGTATGGGAGTTAAGGCTCCTGCCTTGCATCTACTGACCCTGATTCAAATCCTTGGCACCACACATGGTCTTCTGACAAATGCCAGGAGTCACTCCTGAGTACAGAGCCAAGAATAACCACAAGCAACTTGAAGTATGATGTCCCAAAATTAATTATGAAAAAGCTTTAGTGTATACTCATACTATATACAGATATGTGTAAATGCTATTTGAATTAAATGGAATAAAACACTCATATTTTAGAAATATTTCAGGTTAATTTTAAAGAGTAACACCAGCATGTAGGGCCTTCTCAACAGATAACTGGAAATTCTACAGTGAAGTAACTGGTATATGGCTTACATGTAAATTTGAGTTAGAGTTTTTCAATGCATTTTCACTGTTGGTGGTCTCAACAAAGTAATTTCAGACATGTTAGGAGTAGGGGGGTAAAGGGAAAGAAAAGACATTTTCATTTTCCTCCAGTTAAATGTACACTATCAAGGTTCTAGTTTAAATGTGTCTAAAATAATTGGAGCCCCTAGGAGGCACTTTGCTAAGCAGCTAATTCAGCCCATCTTCCTAGGAGAGGATAATTGTTGTTAAAAAACAAAAAAGGAAAATGTGTTGTTTTCTCATGTAATTATGTAACTGACATCTTTATATAATACTACATTTGGGTGGTCTGTCCCTGAAATACTTGGTTTGTTAAGAAACAGTACAGTTTCCACAAGTAATCACTTACTCCTAAATATTATGAAAGCATTTGGTATTGTTACATTGCATCACTGCATTAGTCAGAAGCTTAAACCTTCTAAATGAGCTTGGCACGGAAAAAGGCTTCTAGGTTTTTTTGCTGGGTGTTTTTTTTTTTTTTTCTTGATTGTCATATGAGCAAAAATATTCTGGAGATAGAATCCTATATGACCAGAGTGTTAAAAAAAATAAGAGTAATCAGATGCAAATTTTGCAAAGAATGGTATAAAGACTTCAAGGCTGCTGTCATGGTGATAGCACTTGGTACCATTATCAGTGCGGTTCTTGTCCATCTTTTCCTTCATTATGATCCACTACCACCACCATTCTAAGTGAACCACCACCATTCCTTGCTACAGTGAAGTGCAACTATCTTGAGAATGAATACATTGCCAGTGGAATTTTTTATTTTTATCCACATTTGTATAAAGTTCTGTGGTTCACTGACGACAAAATACTACACTTACAATACCCAGTGGTGTTTCCCCTCCTATTCCCATCATGTGGGGCTGTACACTGTTTTGGTCCTCAGAGATCCACCCATCAGTAACGTCCAGATTTGTTGGGGCCCTGACTTTTGTCATGAAAGATGATTATTCCACCCAAGGGCATTCTTTCCCAATGGATATTACCTAGATTTATGGGGAAGACTTTTCCAAAGAAACAGAAGAGGAAAGTCCACAGACAGATACAACTCTCGGGAAGGAAAGGAAGCCCAAGGCAAAAGTAATATGAAGTGAGCACCAGAAAGTGGATAGACAGGGCATAGTTTAATGTAAGTAGGGAGTCTGATTATGAAGACAGAAAAGGAAATTATTAGATGATGGCAAAAGTAGCATTACATGATTTGATTAGTGGTTTATCCTCTGCAACAAATGGAAATAAATAGGCTGTGTGCAAAGGAAGGAAAAGGGTTGGCAATTTGGTTCCAGAAGTAAAGTTGCAGAAATGAGGTCATTCTGTTTTTAACAACACATATGTGTGCATATTGGAGAAAAATACGTATTATCTCAAATTTCTACTTAATGTCATCCTTCATTGGTGCTTTTTATATCTTTTTCATAAAGCATTTGATAGCTTTTGTAACATTTTTATTCAACAGATCATTGTCTTTTAGCCATGTATTATTTTACATGACAGATTTTAGACAGATAGGTCTCTATTATAGTAGATTTGGTGATATTATTGGCACTCCAGAAGCTTCAGTTGCATGACAAGACAGCATTTTCCCTCTCATATAAAGTACTGGTCAGATAGAAATTTGTGAATGTTACACTGAAAGTTATGTATCTGAAAAAATAGTACATGATCTACATGAGATGGCAGTGCTTATTAGGGTTGAGAAAAACACAGAAGGAACTTTAGACTGAAGTGTGTATGAATGTCAATGTTAAAATCTTACAATGCAATGATTCTGTAAATTTGGGAAACTAGAATTTTTTTTTCATTTTTATTTTGTCCAAAGTGGATTACAAATCTTTCACACTAATATTTGAGGTACAAAGTGACATTGAATCAGGGGCATTCCCACCACCAATGCTGTCCTCCCTCCACTCCTGTTCCCAGCATGCATCCCATATTCCTCTCTTTTACCCCCCGGGCTGCTAGTATAAGGGGTCCCCTTTGTGTCCATCATATAAATTGTGTTTTGATTCTGTTGTTGTTGTCATTGGCTTCGGATTTGATGTTTAAGTCTGATCATTTTTTTATTTCTACTTAATGTTCATACGACTGTTTGGTCTTGGTACCCACCAAACTTGTGGTTCCCAAACTTTGTTTCAAGGCACCCCGGGCTGCCCCAGCCAATTCAAAGGCTATTTTTTAGGATATTTCTTTGTTTTCAACTAAACAGTAACATTTGATAGCTATTAGGGACTCAACTACCAGTTGAAGTAGTTCACAGTTTCAACATTAGATGGCGCTACATTCCTTTTGATAATGGGTTTTTGGCGGTTGGGGTGGCAAAATAATGTGAAGCAATTAATGGGAAACAGAAAATGAATGTGGTAATATAAACTCTGGCCCCAAGACTTGAGAAGTTATACAGTTGGCCAGTAGATATATGCATCAGTTAGTACTTTTTGTTATTTAAGATTGAAATAAAAAACACCTTTCTCTTCTTTCAGTTTATGAGCCTTACATTTTCAGTTGCTAGGTTATATCAAGATTCCTAACTTACTAAATATTTCATAACCTACTTAATACAGCATCTGTAATATATTTCTTTGGGCCTAATGACACTATAAACAAGTATACAAAGACTAAAGGATTTGTGAGTTGAAATTTGGCAACCTTTGCCTACCTGTGAAATGATAATCAACTTTGGAGTTGAAGCAAATATTTCTACAGCAGATTATCTACAAAGAAGCCTAAGGTCCTGACTTTCTCTGGTCCATCTCAACTTGATCAAGAGTGAACTACAAGTCAAAATATTTTATCAATTCACTGCAGTTCCTTTTAAGCAAGTAGGAACAACATGCCCCAAATACCATTTCTTCTGTTTATATCCAGGGTCTATCTGCCTACATGAACTTCTAAAATTTGACCATAAAAATTTTTTAGTAAGTTTATTTATAATATCTTATTGGCTCCCCCCTCTTTTTTTTTTATTTTTGGGCCACACCCGTTTGACACTCAGGGGTTACTCTTGGCTATGCGCTCAGAAATCGCCCCTAGCTTGGGGGGACCATATGGGACGCCGGGGGATCGAACCGTGGTCCATCCTACGCTAGCGCTTGCAAGGCAGACACCCTACCTCTAGTGCCACCTTCCCAGTCCCTAGTTGTTGGTTTTTTTTGGAGGAGGGGGGCTTCCCCTTTAAAAATGGAGTAATTTTCATTCATGGAATGGGAAGTGGGTAAGATTGCAGATGGAGAAAAAAATTCATGGCAATATTTTTAAAGGAAATATATTCAAAGGGGTTTTATTGAATGGGTTTTTTTTTTAGTTTGGGTTTTTGTTTGAGGGCCCACCCACAGCAATGCTTAGGGTTTACTCCTGACTACACTTACGGGTCATGTCTGGTATGCTTGAGGTCCATATGGCATAATGTGCTCAAATCCATGTCTACTATCTGTAAGGCAAGCTCCTTACCTTATTGCCTCTTTACTTCTTTAGCTCTGGAAAATGGCATTTTAGAGGAAAAAATTCAGTATGCCACAAAAAGCAAGCATGTATCCTAAAACATAACAAACGTAAAAATCAGTACAGTATACAAATGAGAGGTGTCTTTTCAATTCACAAAATAATTCTTTACTTGTAAAACATGGTAAAGCTTCTTGTGATATGAGCCTCCCCAAACATTTATAAAATGATTCAATTTTTTTTAAATTCAATTTGTACCCAACTGTTTCAGAAACAAAATTTTGGTTCCAAACAAGGTGCATCTGTTTCCAGAAAATGCTTTCCCAAGGAATTGTGTGTTGAAGGGTTGTACTGCATCTGGAGATCACACTCTGCTCAAATCAGGATTTCTTTTGAACACACCAAGCTTAGGAACTAAACTGTCTTGGCTGCTTGCTTGTGTTTGATCCTGTTGGGAATGAGGCTAATTGTTTAAGAATTTATGTCCTGGTAAGGCTGTTAGCACTTTAAATTCATTTGGTATTTTAAAAAACTTATTTAAAACTTACTTAAATTGAAAAACTTGGCTTTCATGAGCTAAAAATTTGTCATCTCCTAATTCACCTGATTTATCATCTACACCTACAAGGACACACAGACACACACTACAACCACCACCACCACCCCTAAAAACATCCTTTTTAATATCAGTTGCAGTCTGGTTTGTTTTTTTGGTTTTCTTGGGGTTTTTTTCATTGTTTTGTTTTTTTGTTTTTTTGTTTTTAGCAGAGTGCATATGTTATCTTTCTTTAAAACCTTTATCTTGCCTCTCCAGCATACTAATTACTGCCCTGTTCTTAATCTAGTCTTTCAAAATGAAGTACCCTTAAAAATGTTTACATTTAAAGTGTCTTTTGCACAAACATATGAAAGTTCTTTATAAACATTAATTAATGCACACAATTCTGTGAAAAGAGTTGCTCTCATTTTTTTCTTCTCAGAATAATGCCTTTGATCCTGCCACATTATGTACCTGTTTTCCTACAGAAATAAGTTAATGTCGGTTTCTTAGGAGCAGAGAAATCAATCCTTATACACTATTTAACCTCAATTTTGCAAACAGTAAGGGACACACACACACACACACACACACACACACACACATACACACACACACTATTTAACCTCAGTTTTGTGAACAGTAAGGGACACACACACACACACACACACACACACACACACACACACACCCTTGATTAAGGGCTTATTATCTAGCAACTTCAGAAACGTAGAACTAAATATTCTAGAAGTCTGATGCTTGGAATGAACTTCGATTCTCACCAAATGAGAATTAAAAGGAGCCTGGGATGCAAAATGTTTTTTTTTTCCTAAAAACTTCTATTTTAATCAGTGTGCCATGTTATACCTTTGGAAGTAGATATATTAATACACAGTCATAAGAGTTTTGCAGAGTGTTCTGTCTTTTATGCATGTGGGTAATTTAGAAACATATGTTATCCTTACCCATTTCTGCAATCAGGAGTTTGGTAGGTGGGAGGATCAAAATCAAGTCCCACTGGCCACTTCTCTGGGGTCTTGATTGAGTTTCCCATTAGCCTTGCAGACTGGAAAACTAAACTCGGAGACAATAACTGTAGCAAAGTCTTATTGTTTTGTTCTTGTGGATACATTGGAATAACCCTAGAACAATAATTCCGTTTATATCTCAGCTGACTGAAGCCTTTGAAAGTTTTCACTCCTCAAAAAGGTTGAGGGCCACCATCATAATTGAGTTTTTCTGAATATCTAAGGAACTACCTGTGGGGCAGTGCTCTGGGGCTGGCAACATCCTCTGATTCTTCCTGGCTTCCCTACATTACCTTCTCCAAATGATTTTTACTTCATATTCCTGCTGCTGTCTACCAACACAATCTATGATTGCATCATATTCTGACCAGATCCCATATTTCTAAACTGGTTTTTTGGAGAGCATACTGTTAATGTTCAGCATGCTAAATGTATATGAATTGATTTTTGAGTCCATGAATTATATGTTCGATGAAATATATCCATGACTGAAGTTTGGTTCAGTGTTGTTACCACCAAATAAATATTAAATAATCATAACATTTTTTAAAAAGCGTGATGATTTATGTCACTAATGTCACAGCCTCTAATATTGGTTAAATAAATGGCCATTCATCAAGTGCTGTAAGAAAGCAACATAGAAAGCCAGGAGAGATGGCACAGGGGTTAAGGTGTTTGGCTTACTGACATCCATTTAATCACTATTATCCTTCATCTCTAGACCATCTGGAAACCCCTGAGACCTCCCTGGATCCTTATGTTGAGTTGCCAACATTGGACTGTGCCTTCCTCTAGACAAGCCTCTCTATTTCTGAAGAGCAGGGGATGTGACTTACGTAGTCGAATACAGACTTGAGCACAGATTTGATTCCTGTGCCCCCCTCCACTGCATGACCCCTTCCTCCCCAAAACTACCTATTGTAACCCCCACCACAACACAAGTGTTTCAAATAAACAAAACATTCCATTTTAGTGAAATTCTCCCTTTAGGGGGCTAGAGAAATTTTACAGCACATAAAGCACTTGTCTTGCACTACAGTTCAATCCCCAGCACTACATATTGTCCCCAGGCACTGCCAAGAGTGCTATCAGAGCAGAGCCAGGAGTAACATAGTGGTTTATAACCCAACTCACTTAGTTCATCTAAGAACTTTAAAGGATAACTATGTCTTTAGTCTCATTGCTTAAAAAAAAAAATAAAAGGTACTTTGACACAAGACATTAAATAATACTTAAAAATATAAAGTGTACTTCTAAGTGGAGAGAAACCTGATTTTTTTTTACCCATGAGATAGATGCCTTTCTCCTTTAGAAATTGATTAGTCACCAAATCTTTAATATCCCCTCTTACTCTATCTTCAAAGATGTTAAGATGCTAAAAAAGATATTCAGTAGGATCTCAGGAGAAACAAGTGAAAAAGTTTGGCTCTGGATGTAACCCAGTTAAAAGCTACGAAGCTAGCTGTGGCTCTGGAGGAAGCTGTGCGTTCAAACCTTTCTCTCAGATTGGATGGAAGGAAAAGACTATATAAATGAGAGGAAGACAAGGAGCTCAGACCATAGGATTTAATTAAAAATTTGTTAAGCTGATGCTCTGGTTCTGGAACATTTGCAGTTTTTTAGACTGTCATTCTTTTAGTTCGTTTTTAACCTACCTTCCAGGAAAAAGAAAGAACCTTTAAATCTAAATGTTAGACCCTATATTAAAGGTTTGTCTTATTTGTGCTTAAGTGTCTCAGGGGCTCTGAAATACCTGCTCTTAGTTATCTCTATTGTCCACTCTCAGATCCAGTTTTCAACTCTCTCTCACTAAATATTTATCTATTCCAACTCTTGATAATTTCTTTTGTGTGTGTGTGAAAATGTTGACATTTGGGGGGCGTTTCCAATTTTATTTTATCTATTTTTTATAATTCTTTATTCTACAAAGTTACAAACATGTTTGCAGTTGGGCCTCAGTCATCATTTCTTTTGTCCTATTTTAGTCTTTCTAGACTTCTTTTTTATTTCTAGGGGTTGGAGGTGGATCACACTCAGCAGTGCTCAGAACTTACTCCTGGTTCTGCACTCAGGGATTATTTCAAGCAGTGTTGAGGTTTCCATATGTGGTATCAAGAAGCAGACCCATATCAGTATGTATGTATAAGGCAAGAAGTGCCTCCACTTTTGTGCTATCTCTCTTCTTTTTCTGAACTATTTCTCCTTGATCTTCTACATGCCCATTGCCCTCCCTCCAAGAGATATCCATTCCATAGTATCCCAGTTTTATTTTGTTCGTTATTTGTTTTGAGGCCACACCCAGATGTGCTCAGGACTTACTCTTGACTTTGCACTCAGGGATCACTCTTAGCAGACTCAGGGGACCATACGGATTGCAGAGATAGATCCCAGGCCAACCTCATGCAAGGCAAGCTCCTTAGCTGCTGTGCTATCTCTCCAGCCCCAAATCCAGTTTTTAATCTTTTTCTCTTATAATTTTTATGGCAAAGGTCTGAGTCTTTCTTATTAATGCACAGTCATATTATAGCTCTAGTCATTCAAATGTACTCTAAATTTTGTTCTTAATTCTGTATAGCACCTCTCAATTTCAACCTTGTATAAATAACATTGTGGTTGTCAGGCTTCAATGAACCTATGAATCATCTAGTACACTCATTAAAGATTCTTGTTCCAGAGGTCTGGATCAGTCCTACACTTCTGTTTCTGTCAATGGTATTGCCAGATGATACAAATGCTGCATACTTAAGGACAACCCACTCCCCTACTACTACTAAGGAAGCACATGCATGTTTGATAATAGCTGCAGGACTAGTTTCCTGCTCAGCTTATTTATGAGTATCCCAGATTCTAAAGGCTGCCTTGGCCATGAAGCCTATCTAAATTATACAACCTTAATACAATGCACATCAGTTGACCCCTTAGTCCACAGTACCAAATTTCCGTTTCATTAGATGTCTTATTCTTCTCATTTCTCACATCCCAATCTTATACTCTTAGCAATGTGTGAGTATGGGCAGTGATCCAAATTGATGCAGAAAAATTCAGAAAAGTCTTTTTTTAATTTGTTCTTCAGGTGTAGGGCTCTATACATTTATTTTTGGTGCCTACACATCATTGGACTATGCCTTTCTCTAGACAAGTCTCTCTGTTTCTGAAGAGCAGGGGATGTGGCTTATGTGGTAGAATACAGACTTGAGCACAGATTTGATTCCTGTGCCCCCCTCCACTGCATGCCCCCCTCCATTCCCCAGAACTACCTATTGTAATCCCCACCACAAGTGTTTCAAATAAACAAAAAATTCCATCTTAATGAAACTCTCCCTTTAGGCGGGCTAGAGAAATTTTACAGCACATAGAGCACTTGCCTTGCACTACAGTTCAATCCCCAGCACTATATATTGTCCCCAAGCACTGCCAAGAGTGCTATCTGAGCAGAGCCAGGAGTAATCTCTGGGAACCACTGGGTGTACCCAAACTGATGTCCCCCAACCCCCAGCTCTCCTCTCATTACCCCATGTAAAAATAACTGCTCCCTATTCTTGCCTCACTAAGGACTTGGTGTGCGTCATCTAAGCTCTCAGATACCACATCACAGCCTTCTAGATGCTTAATAACCTGAAGCTCCTCCTCTCCATACTAGATCCTGGAATTCAATGGTCTAGAGTAGGACCTGGCAATCTTTAGTGTTATAATACACATGAAAATTTCAGGCCCTCTGTCCTGAACTCTTCAAGCTCTTCCAAGTATTCTTATAATAAAAAAAAAACAAAATAACAAAAGATTATCAAAATAGAACAAGAAATGTTCTCTGCCCAAATGATGATCAATTACCTTTTCTGTTTATTTTTGCTGGTTTTCATTTTCTCCCTAGAAGTATCTTGTTTGTTTGTTCCAGACTCTTGCCTCAAGCCATTTGAAAGTTAAAATAAGACAAAAAAAATCATTCAAGGTAAAATGTTTTAGAGTACTCCATTTTTGTTCTTTTGAACTTTTGGCAGAATTGTAAATGAGGAGAGAGGAAAAAGAAAACATTGGCAAATTGGATGAGGACATGTGTTCTCTTAGTTCTGTGGTTACAGGGGATTAGTGGTGATGAGATCCAAAGACGAGTCACACTGGGGGTCATTCCCAAGGCACACTGGAAAATTCCAATGATGGACACCAGGGACTGCTTTGAATCTCTGGAGAAGAAAGATTAGATCTTGGGTTTGGGGAATCTGTGGATGACATGTTAAAGATGGATTTTGTTGAGTTTTCAGGAATAGGTTGGAGGGTCTGTGTCAGTTGTACCAATTACTCTACTTTTCTGTATATTTGAGATTAAAAGAAATAAAAAGTTATTACAGAGTATGACCACAGTATTATTGGAGATGGCATGGGATGATAGAAGCCAGCAGCACAGGAGCACCGTTGGTGATCAGAAGATGCTAGCTGCAAATCACATATTATGTGCAAGCAGGTAGACAAAAGTTTGACTGCAGAGTTGTTGCAGTCTTGCCCTTACCTGAGATATGAAGCTTTTGATATCAATAAGTAGGAAGTTCTCTATTCAAAAAGAAATTTTCCTGAATCTGGCTGTATTGTAAGTGAAGCTGGGTTTCTGTGTGTGAGGGAAAATTGGCAGGACAAGTAATTCTAACTAATAGGACTATAACATGAGCCCTTGCTGTTTCAAGCTGCACATTTTTGAAGATTTCAAGAGTGACTTTGTTAATGAAGAAATAAGGCTAAAGTTCTAAATCAGTTTTCTCAGTAACCTGAAGACAGAGTAGTCAGACTTTACTTGACACAAGACAAATTGTAAATTAGTATGTCTGAAAACACTCTCATCTAAAATTTAAAATTTTAATTAAATTTTAAATTTAATTTAAATTTAATCTCCTGAAATTCTTCAGGAGACCCCCTCCCATAGTCTGGGAAGTTTCCCTGCCTTCTTTTCCCTTTTTTACTTATCCCTCACTTAAAACCTTTTCTGAATTTTGTCAAAAAAAATTTTTTTAATGTAGGTAAAATAGTGCATCAGGCTGGAAAATTGTGGAAACAGTCCACTCATCCATGATAGCTACATGGTATAATTGCATAGGTAAGAGCTAGTTTTTGATTGGAGTATTTATAGAAGGGTTGGAAATGAACAATCTAAAAAGGCATCACTACTTCAGCGTAATAGACACTGGGCGTCACAATAGATTTCTACCCTTACCATTCTTTTAGCCCACTGACCTGACTTGAATGACAATTCTCCAGAACAAAATGTCCACAACATAGTTTACAGAATGAGAACAAGGGGTGAAGGAAAAGGAAAAAGCAAGCTGGTAAGGAGGATGGAGGGAAAACAAGACTCAGAGTTGATCTTCGTCAAGTAAGACCAGACCAGGAATAGTTTGTTCAACATGAGCAGCTCGATTCCAGATGTGGAACAGCTGGAGAGAGTTCAGAGGAAAGCAGCGAGAAGAGAATTAGACTGAACAAAGAATTGGAAAGCATATAAAAGACAGCAGCCTTTGAGGATGAAGTCCATGATAGAGTCCTCTTTCTTATTTTTTATGGCTTGAGTTAAGAAGTATCAGTTCTTTTCTATAGAGTTTTGTATTCCATCGCCAGACAGTCCTTCTCTAAATCCATGCACAAGAGGAAACTTGGGTTCCTGAGAAGCATTCAGTAGTCTGATTGGACCAAAAAGCTGTCAGGTGAGGGAATGTAGTGAGGTTAAGGAAGAGTTTACATGAACAGCAGGGAGACAACTGTTGAAGTGTGGTCTCCCCAAATTATAGAACAGCCTATGGTGCAAGTGCTAGCAATTTTATCCTTGGAGGCAAATAAAAAGTATACTCAACAGGTCCTAGAAGTTTTATTGTTGGGAATAAGCCCAAGACTGGCAGGGAGCTTCGTGCGATTACCTAATGGGTTTCTTCCGTCTATTTTCTGTGATTCATCCCCCCAGCCAACATGGTTGAGTCACTGCTGAATGCAGATATCTCATTAAAAAGGGGGAATTAAAGGCTATTAAAAATGATTTGCTACTCGTCCGAGATTAAAGAAGCTAGACCAAATTACAATTACAGTTGCCCTGGTCCAAAATAAAATGCAAATTGTCTAAATGGGGCAGTTGTAGGAATGCAGGGGTGATCCAGAACACAACCCTTGGCTTTTCTGTAAGAGAAAGATTTCTGAGCAAAGATTTAAGCAGCCTTCCTTCATTTGTTATGGAGGTCAGATTCTCAGTCTTCAGAACTGTCACAGAAGTTCTGTGACATAAATTTGTGTAGCTTTAAATCACTTAATTTCTTTATTCCTTAAAGTGAAAAAAATTGCACTAAATGATAATGTTTATCATTTACATAGTCAGTGCTCCAGGGACCATGCAGTTCAGAAATTAAATTCCCAGCTCCTGCATGCAATGCCTAAGCTCTAGCCATTTGAGCAATTTTCTTAGCCCCAAGTAATGATTTTTTTTAACTGTGTAAGATATCCCAAGTAATGATTTTTTTAAAAGAAATTAATCTTTAACACATACCATGTACAGTAAATTATCTTGGAAATTGAAAGTGGGTTTAAAAGTTTCTCCAGTGCCTGTGTGATAGTACAGCAGGTAAAGCACTTGCCTTGCATGTGGCCAACCTGTGTTAAATTCCCAGCATTCCATTTGTTCCCACAAGCACCACCAAAAATGATCCCTGAATGCAGAAACAGGAGTAATTTTGAGCATTTCTGGGTGTGCCCCCCCACAAAAAATGTTTTTCTAATAAAGATCTAGAGATTGAATAAACACTGTAGAATTAAGGGTAGAGGTGCTGCATTGTCAGTGCTCATTTCTGGTTCTGTGTTCAGGAATTCGTCTTCATAGTAATGGGAGGCCTTATGCAATGACAGGAATTAAACCAAGATCGGCCACATGCTAGGCAAGTACCTTAACCCCCTGTACTATCTTTTTGTCAAGGGCCAGGTTTTTTTGATAGCTAAAATAACCGAAGCACATGCTTTGCATGCTGCTGATATAGGTTCATTTCTGGCACTGTATGGTCCCCTAAGAAGTATCCAAAGCTACACCCACTCAATAAACCAGAAGTAGTCCCTGAGCACCTTAATGTCAAGAAACAAAGAACTCCTTCCTCCAAAAAACATTAAATGATGCATTGTTTGGTTTACCATCCTGAAAAGAAGACTCCCATTGATTCTGTCTTCTGGCTGCACAGAAAAAACACTAAACAAGGAGACTTGCCTTTTGTTTATCTGTTTGTTTGGTTGGTTTTGGTTTTAACCACACCTGGAGAACCTCAGCGGATACTCCTGTGTTTTCACTCAGAACTCACTCCTGCCAGGCTGAGGGGGCCATATGTAATGCCAGGGATCAAACTGAGGTCACCTACACGAAGACAAGTGACCTAACATACCAGTCAGCCTATCGCTCCAACCTCACAGGGTTGCATTTTATATCTAAAAAAACTAACAAGAAGTTCTTTACTTAAATAACTTCATTCACAATAGCTGACTATACTGTTCAGCAATGCTGAAAAATGAGATTGTCTTTTCAGAGGAGCCTGTTGTTTATCCTTACCTGCTCTCACAATACCCCAGACATCTCTCAAATGTAGCCCTTCTGCGTCTCTGTTGAACAACCAGTTCTGCCTTACAAAAATTATTTTCTCGGTTCTATGAAAAGATGGTGACACTCCGCAGTGGGAAACACCTCACTCACCTCAAGGCCTGACTTGAGCTGACTTGCCTGCTATGTTTGCTTTGTGGAGTCCCTGGGTTCCTTTCACCTCTTCCCAGTTCCCAGGTTCCCAAATCCTCCTCATAAACATCAAGCAGCTGTGGCTCTCTGACATGACTGAGCACTTTGTCAAGTTTTGAAAATGCCCTATGATTTCTTTACATTAAAGTCCCAGCTTTTCAAGTTTTCAAACTAAGTCTGAGTTACGGAGTGATACTTCTCATGAGAACTGCTCTAAAAGACACATCCACTTCTTTTGCACTATCAGTTGCATGGAAACTGATCCTCAGGATCCTGATGAATGTTCTTCCCAGAAAGATTCAGTTATGAGCTTTGCCACATGGTCCCTCCATTATTCCTCGCATTCAAAGGATACTTTACAGTTTCGTGTATAGTCAGTTCTACATGGATATTTCTTTAGAAGATTAGTAAAACCTAAAAGACTGTTTAGGGATCATGTGATGATACCTGGCAATGCCTGGGACCATACCAGGGTTCAAACCTTGGTCAGCCACGTACAAGGCAAGTGCCCTACCCACTGTACTATCATTTCACATTCTGAATCCTACCTTAGGACTCTTTCCTTATTTATGAAATGGAGACCCAGTACCAACTTAATAGCTTTGTCATAAGGGATAAAGAAGGTAATACAATTAAGAATTTAGTACATCGCAAGAGTGACTACAGATTGCTTTTCAAAGTACTAGGTAATGGGTAAATGGAGGATGAGATAACGTGAGTTGTACTTGAGTTGCTTTGATGTTTTTGTGCTTTTTTTTTTTTCAAAATGAATATTAGTGAAGATAACAAGGCAATGTAGTAAATAGGATAATTTAGGAATCATGGACATATTAGCCAAAGAAATCAGTAGCACCTAAAGGAATAGATTGTAGACTCTAAATAGTCATTGGGACTAGAATCAAGACTTTAATCTGTGACTGTGAGACAGAGCTATTAGGTGAATAATGAAAAACCATTTTATCCTGCCTTGCTGGGGAAATTTTTTTTCTTTTCTTTTTTTCTTTTCTTAGGCTGTGGGGAGACATTAGCAATGCTCGGGGATTATGTATGGTTCTGTTCTGAGGGACCACTCCTCATTCTCCTTGGGGAACTATATTTGGTATTGGGTTCAAGCCAGGATCTTCTGCATGTAAGGCAAGAACCTTACCTACTTACCATACTATCTCTTAGGTCCAATTCTGATTTTTGGGCATGTCATTTCCTTAGGAGATAGTGTTAGTAGAATAGGGTAAAGGGCTTTGGAATCAGGCCAGCCAGGTATCAATCTCTCCTCTTCCAAGATTGCCATCAGATGTTTCCCTGCAAACATTAATAAGAAGAGGGTGTTTCTGCTTTGTGAAGTTTATTATGAGCTGTACTGAGGTTAGGAAGAATTGTGTGACCCAGTGATAAGCGACCAAGTAATAGACTGTTGGTACCTATAATCATCCATGTTCCTATCCCCATTGGCAGAACAGACCCACCCTCCCCTAGATATTCTGGATGGACTGAGATTGGTTCAGAGCACTGAGGGAATGGCATGTACCTAAAATGGGTGACACCTCTTTATGCTTCCCAAACTCTGATTCTGCATAGTATCCTTCTCCTGCCACAAATTTCAGCCCCTTGCCTATTGTAGAGTATATTATTTTTATCATTCAAATCTATTCTTATTTAAATTTATAATTTAAGCATACTTTATACCACTTTATCAGCAAAGATTATCTTGAGACTTTTTGGGTGGCAGGGATACCTGTCTGTGTGCTTAGTGCTTATTCCTGGATCTGTGTTCTGGAGTACCATTAAGTGATGCCAGGGATTGAACCAGTCATCCACTTCCAAGCAATGTAACCTCTATACTATCTTCTTCACTCCTGAAATAATATTTTAAAACATTTTTATTATTACCTTTTTCAAAGATTATAGAAATCTAAATCACCTTCATTTGATTTGCTTATGCTTCCTTTTACTGTTTTTTTTAAATTAAAAATAATTTTATTTAAAGAACTGTGATTTACAAAGCCATCGATAAAGCTTCATCTTAATAAACTCTTAGTTTTCTTATGACATTCAATTACTTTTTTTTTAATTTTTAATGTGACCAAAGTGCATTACAAATCTTTCACTGCATCAGTTATGGTACATAGTAACAATGAATGAGGAGCATTCTCACCCCAGTGCTGTCCTCCCTCCGCCCCTGTTCCCAGTATGCATCCCATATCTCCCTCCTCTACCCCCCCAGTATGCTAGTGCAACTGGTCTCCTCCTTTCACTGTTTTTTTGGTGCTTCTATGTGATCTATCTTGAGTTCGTGTTCCTTTTGTTCTTTAAGGTCTGTTTTCTTGAACAAAAACTTATGTCAAAATCATACACTTAACATCTCTCTTGTCCAAAATTTTTCTCTTAATTGCTTCAACAAGTGGGTAAAATAGGGAGTAGATCATTAAAACAAAGTTTCTGTCATAAAAAAAAAAGTTTCTGTCATGCTGAAGAGGCCTTTCCACACACGGGATGTGTGCTGGAATATGACGACAGGGACCTGTACTTACTGCAAACCCAAAGGTTACCTGACTAGTTATGTCTCACACATTACAAACACTACTTTTTTTAAACATATGTGAATAACATGTTATTGTTAAAACACATTCCCAAGAAAATATTTGCAAATGACATATCTGATAAAGGACTTATTTAAAGTAGAGAAAGAACTCTTAAAACTCAGTCGTAATAAAACAGTCTGATTAAAAATGGTTCCAACCTTCATAAACATCTTCCTTAAGCACATTAAACATATTATAAATAAGGTTATGGACAGAGGCCCCACATTATTTATTGAAAATAAAAGTCACAGGGGCCGGAGCGGTGGTGCATAGCAGTAAGGTATCTGCCTTGGACACGCTAGACTAGGATGGCCCTTGGTTTGATCCCTTGGCATCCCATATGGTCCTCCAAGCCAAGAGCAATTTCTGAGCGTGTAGCCAGGAGTAACCCCTGAGCGTCACCGGGTGTGGACGAAAAAAAAAGAAAAGAAAAGAAAGAAAAGTCGGGGCCGGAGAGATAGCATGGAGGTAAGGTGTTTGCCTTTCATGCAGAAGGTCATTGGTTCAAATCCCGGCGTCCCATATGGTCCCATTCCCTCCCCCCCCCACCCCCCGAGCATGGAGCCAGGAATAACCCCTGAGCACTGCCGGGTGTGACCCAAAAAAAAAAAAAAGAAAGAAAAGAAAAGTCACAACTAGATAGTACTGCACTGTTATTAGAATAGCCAATATCTGGAGCATTAAAATCACCATGTACTGGAGAGTTTAAAGAAATAAAAGCTTGGGGCTAGTGAGGTGGCGCTAGAGGTAAAGTGTCTGCCTTGCAAGTGCTAGCCAAGGAAGGACCGTGGTTCGATCCCCCGGTGTCCTATATGGTCCCCCAAGCTAGGGGCAATTTCTGAGCGCTTAGCCAGGAGTAACCTCTGAGCATCAAATGGGTGTGGCCAGAAAAAAAAGCAAAAAAAAAATAAAATAAAAATAAAATAAAAAGCTCTCAGTCATGCAAAAATGGTAAAGCTGCTCTGGAAGACTAATGGTTGCTTACAAAACTAAATGTACTATGGGGCCCAAGAGCAGGCAGCGCTTTGCCCCTCCAGGTCTGATCCCTAATCAGAGAATCAGGAGTGAGTCCTAAGCACAGCTGGTGGTACCCCAAAACAAGCAAACAAAGGTAAATTAATCCTTAATGTGTCTGATCCTGCAGTCATGCTCCTGCAGTCATTTACCCAAGAGAGTTAAAAACTATGTTCACACAAAAACCTACCCACATTCAGATTTTATTTGTAACTACCAAAGTTTAGATAAGAAGCAAGATGCCCTTAGAAGGTGAAATGAACACTCATCTGAGTGGAAAGTTTCCTGGCATGATAAAAAGACCTTGGGGGTGTGAAAATGAGTGAGTATAGATCCTGTAGTTGTTCCCATGGCAGTATTCTTCAATCTCTTAGTCCAAGGGAATTCCCGTTCTAATTTTCTCAATATTTACAATGCCTATGCAAAACAAACAAACAAACAAAAACCCACAACCCTTTTAAAGAAGTTACTGGTCTGTTTTTCTTTGTTGTTGTTGTATTTTTGTTTTTGTTTTTCCACAGCTGATGGTTTTGGTTTTTGTTTTATTCTTTTTTTTTTTAATTCTTTTTGTACATTTGTTGTTACTCCCTTATTGGTTTTTGTTTTTGTTTTGTTTTGTTACCTTGTTCTTTTTTCCCTTCCTTCTTCTAAGTGAATATTTATAACACCAGGATGGACTCCTCCTAGTTTTTCTCTTTTGTTTGCCTTTCCCTCCCCCAATGGTACTAATACCAGGCAGTCATGTTCATTTGGTGGAAATAAAAAATGATCAGACTTGAATACCAAATCCAAAGTCAATGACAACAGAATCGATATTCAATCTACAACAAGCTGTACAAATGGGGAACAGTTCCACTAGCATTACGGGAGGTAAAGGAGGGAGATCTGGGATGCATTCAGGGAACAAGAATGGAGGGAGGATAACACTGATGGTGGGAATGCCCCAATTCATTGTCACTATGTGCCTTAAATATTACTGTGAAAGATTTGTAATTCACTTTTACTACAATAAAAATTAAAAAAAAATAGATTGTGGAACCTTCAGTCTTTGTAATATTATTCAATACCTACAGCAATGAAAAAGAAAAGAACTTTCAAGGAATTAAAAGAAAGGGAGGAATACTCCAACAATATTACGGGGGTGGGAGGGTGAGGATTCACATCTGAGAAGGCTGTATACATAGATATCCAGGGATTGTTCAGTATCAAAAGTGAACCATTGGGGCCGGAGAGATAGCATGGAGGTAAGGCATTTGCCTTTAATGCAGGAGGTCATCGGTTCGAATACCGGCGCCCCATATGGTCCCCCGTGCCTGCCAGGAGCAATTTCTGAGCCTGGAGCCAGGAATAACCCCTGAGCACTGCTGGGTGTGACCCAAAAACCACCAAAAAAAAAAAAAAGTGAACCATTATGCGAACTCTGGATTCTGGGTGATGCTGCTATGTCAGCGCAGGCTCAGTTATAACTCGTACACAGCTCATAACTCATACAAAGCTCAGGTGGGGGTGTTGGTCACAGAAAAGACTAGGAATGTGTGGGTTAGAGAGAATATGGAGTCTTCTTACCTTCCCTTTGGTTTGGCCATGGACCAAAAATGCTCTTTTTCAAGTGGTGTTAGTTGTTTGAGTTTGATTTGCTTTGGTTTGGGGACCACACCCAGCAATAATACTCTGTGTTTGGGCTTCTGTGTCTGGATTGACCTTGCTTCTGTTTCTGGGCTCCTGGCAGGACTCAGGACAACCATATGTGGTGCCAGTGATTGAACCTGGGTGCCTTCCCTGCTATACTGTCTTTCCAGCCCTTGTGTTTTTTAAGGGGATAGCACTCAAAATTCACAATTCCTCTTCAAGGATTCCCAGACTGGTAATGACATTTAGTGATTTTGGAAAATAACTTCTTTTTTCTTAAACTAGAGATTGTAAACAACCTATCACTTTAAAGATTTGTTCCCTTGATTCCCCCCTCCCAATTTCCTATTTCCTTTGGGAGAACTTAAAACCTAGGTTTTTTTTAATGAAGTGTTAGCTGGGGAGTTATTTTGTGTTTGGGATGGTTATAAACTCGGGATTCCTTCCTCACTTAGTAGAAGTAAAAACCTCAGACATTCTGTTTAACAGGTATACATTGTATCTGTCATCTTAAAAGCACAACATACTTTCTAAAACACCACAGTGTGATAGGAAGAACTTGAGGAAAGGGGACAGGAAGGTAGTGGTGGTAAGGGGACTGCAAGGGGTCATGTGAGGCACCCCTGGAAAACAGTGGATAGAGAGAACCAGATTCTCCTGACTCGAATTCATTGTTCTCAGACCCTATTTCCTGAGACTTGATAAGACTTCCCTGCTCTAATTTCATCAACCAAAAGCTTGAGTTTGAAATACTTATATTTTGTTGCTGGTATCTTTCAAAATATGATCTCTTCTATCAGCAGGGTCAATCATTTGGGTTAGTGTATTTTGGCAAAATGGTCTGAGCTGAAGGTCTGCTATTCTACTGATCTATATTCCATAAAGATCAGAGCAGGTATTCATGACACAGATTGGTTGGGGAAATGTTGAGACAAAATATGAATTAATCTTCAAAGTGAAGTCCTGTCTTACTGTCTCTTAGTTTCCTAAGGGGGAGGGCACCCTCTGCACTGTGCTGAATCTGAAAAAACAACTATCCCTGGCATATTTTTTTAGCCTTTGATGCAAATTCTCAATATTCTCATTGTAAATTATAAAAGCATGCTAAAATTGTAGTATAAATAAATATCTGAGAAGTTAGTCAGTATTTGTTACAAAAGTATAGGTAGGGGCCAGAGTGATAGCATGGAGGTAGGATGTTTGCTTTGCATGCAGAAGGATGGTGGTTTGAATCCTGGCATCCCATATGGTCCCCCAAGCCAGCTAGGAGCGATTACTGAGCACAGAGCCAGGAGTAACCCCTGAGCACCACTGCGTGTGATCCCCCCCCAAAAGTATAGGCTAATGAAATATGTATCTTATTAATTCAGAGATCAGTCAGATTATGGCTGGGTACGTGTCTCTGCAGAAAAGTCTCTGCAAACAGTGGGCCCTTGGTGAGCTTATAGTCTTCTGTATAACTGAATACCCCCCTCCACTTGCTGGGCACTTTCGTATTGACCTTTCGAAGCCCTCTACATGTACCTTTTCTAGATACTTCCTTTTCTAAACCACCATCACTATCTCAAGCTCGATGTCCACAAAATTGAACTCAGCTGCTCCTGCGTGCATTTATCTCTGTTCCTCTTTGTGCTGTGTCAGTGAATGACCCCTTCAATGTCACCACAAGTCACTGGGACTAGCCTTTGGGATTGAACCACAGATTTGTCCCCAACCATATATGCTTCATCTCTGTACAGAAATGTGATCCTGGGGCCGGAGAGATAGCATGGAAGTAAGGCATTTGCCTTTCATGCAGAAGGTCATCAGTTCGAATCCGGCTTCCCTTATGGTCCCCCGTGCCTGCCAGGAACAATTTCTGAGCATGGAGCCAGGTGTTTCCCCTGAGCACTGCCGGGTGTGACCCAAAAACCACAAACAAACAAACAAAAAAAGAAATGTGATCCTTATCAATCTACCTGCTTAATAGCTATAGGTGGCTCCTCCTGTCTCTTGTTGTAGCTACTTTACTTGGACATAGTACATAAGACTCAGCCCCCTTCTTCAGTTATTTCTCCCCACCCTGTCTCACAGCCTATCATAGCTCTCTCCTTGCAAAAATATGGATCCTGGTAATGTACTTTTGGGAAATAATAAAACATAAGGGATTGTCTTATACCTTGAAGTAGGTCAAAGGCATGAAGACCAGATTCTTTTTTTTTTTTGATCATAGTGGCTTACATATCTTTCACATTAGTATTTTAGGTACATATTAACATTGAATCAGGGGAATACCCACCATCAAATTTGCCCTCCCCCCTTCCTCGTTCCCTTTCTGCAACCCATATCCCCCACCATCGCCCCCCAGGCTGCTAGAGTAGGTGAAGACCAGATTCTTTAACATGCTCCTTGGAGAGGGACATTGGAGGAACCACTCCCATGCAGGAATCCAAGGCCCCACCTAGAGAATAACCAACCCCTCAGAGAAGCTATAGAAGAATCTGAGATTATAGAGACCATCTATAGTAAAAGGCTTCCTATGGTAGTATTGGGATTAATTTTTATGTATGCAAAACTCCAGGAAAGAAAACATTTGGAGAAATTGTATAGAAACAACTGCAATGCCGCCACCCTTGTGTTCTCTCTTGTACACAATACCTTGCTTTCTTTCTCTATGACTGCTTTTTTTCCACTCTGGAGAAGCCTATGTTCTCTCTCTTGAGAGGCTCATTTTGCCTTTTCTCTCCTCTCATTTTTCTAAGTAAATTTTGTTCAATAAAAACTATCTTGCTTCAGTAAAATAGTAAAAATAATATGTGTTTGTTGGCTTTATGGTTGTTATTTGGAGACATCATACATGGTATTGCTAGAGACTGCTTACTCCAAGTGTGGTCATGGGGTTTCCTCCTAATGATGCCGTGCATGTGCTGCATGGAGTTGAAACTATTCTTCATGTAAAGCATGAACTCACAACCCTTTGAGTTCTCTCCCTAACCCCAAACATGGGTTTTTACCAGTGCCTGTGATGTATTTGCCAATGTTACTCTATCTAGTTATGTACCTTTTCTATATGGTCTAGACTCAACTCAGATAGGAATGTTTTTATTTTTTACTTAGCCAGCTTCTGTGTTATTCACGCACTTACCCATCTCATCTGCCATACTGCCATGCTTGTTCCTTACTATAGGGACTGTGTAGATTTGTATTTTCTATGGTTAGTCTGTAGCCCGGGTCCTGGGACATGAAAGGTGTTCAAATGATGTCTATTAATGGGTAAATGAAGAGAAATATGTAATTGGCTTCGTGTCTTTCAATAAACAGAACAGTGATAATACACAGTCTAAATCCCTGACATCTGATACGGTAATGCAGTAGTCATCAGTATGATAGTGGGTAGTGTTCCTTGACAGAACTAGATGTGGCCTCTTTATTTTCTCTTTCTTTTGCCATTTTTCATGTTGCAACTACATAGCCAGATGAGTTATGCAGAGCCAGGAAATCTGGCCAAACATCTGTACAGATGTCCCTAGACCTATGAGCAGCCTTAGACAGGTCAGATCAACATGTTCTGCTCAGCCACCCACCACAGGCCCTGTAGATGACTGTTTCTTATCTGGCCTTAGTTCTTCCCAAGAGGAATCATATGGACACTTTCCTTTCACTCCATTCCATTTTCACCCTCTTTCTCAATTGTATCCTTAATGTTGCTACACTCCTTGGCCTACATGCACAACCGAGGCTCTTTCTGTTCAGTGTTAATTATAAAATCACAGCATACTTTTATGAAAGGTAATGGAACTAGACAATAAATATTTCACAGACCTTAGCATCCTCATTCTTATGACTCTGTATCATAACTATATCAGATAGTCACCAGGATTTTTTTAGGTGCCTTTTTTAAAAAAATCTATCCTGGGGGCTGGAGAGATAGCATGGAGGTAGGGCATTTGCCTTGCATGCAGAAAGATGGTGATTTGAATCCTGGCATTCCATATGGTCCCCTGAGCCTGCCAGGAGCGATTTCTGAGCATAGAGCCAGGAGTAACCCCTGAGTGCTGCCTGGTGTGACCCAAAAACCAAAGAAAAAAAATATATATGTGCTGGGGGCTAGTGAGATAATATAGCAGATAGGGAGCTTGCCTTTCATGTTGCCAACCTGGGTTTGACCCCTACACCATATATCTCCCCCCAAGTGCCACCAGGATTCCTGAGTGTAGAGCCTTGAGTAAGATGATGTTTGTAGCTCAAAGCATAGAAGCAAGATTCTTGAGAATATTTTAAAGGTGGAGTGGAAACATGGGGTACCCTCTGCAGCTGCTCTTGTAGACAAACTGTCTTTGCCAATTGATGAAACAGCCATCCAGTGGTGGAGAGCAACAAGCTGAGTCCCAGCTGCTTGTGACAAGAGGTATGTGTACTCATCACTGTGAGCTGGAGGCTGCATGGGTGGCATGTCTGCCTACATCATTTCTTATTCTCTTAAAAATTGAGATGGGAGAAAAGTTAGAAAAGAAGAAGGAGGGACCAGAGCGATGGCACAGCAGTAGGGTGTTTGCTTTACATGCAGTTGACCCAGGACGATTCGATCCCCCTGCATCCTATATGATCCCCCAAGCCAGGCGCGATTTCTGAGCGCATAGCCAGGAGTAACCCCTGAGGATCACCTGATGTGGCCCAAAAATAAAAAAAATAAAAAAAATAAAAAAAAGAAGGAGGAAATACAGGGAAGGAGAAAAGACTGAGGGTGTAGGAATACCAAAAATAAAAAAGTTTGTGGTCTTGAACATTTTCTGTTGTTCTATAAAATTACTACTGGTTTATTTCAATTACCTCTATGGTTTACAATATGATGAAATTTCATAATTCAACATCATACCTCTGTGCATGTGTCATTGTCTCCTTTCTCTCCCAACACCCCAGTTTCAGGCTGTCTCACAATCAACAAGACCCACTGCTCATTTCTCCAACCCTGGCCCTCCCGTGTCTCTCTCTCCATTTACCACCATAGTTTTTTCCCTAGTTCTTTCCTTACCAGTTAATTTGTTTCAGCAATTTACATTCTACCTGCAACAACAAAAAAAGCCATCCTTAATTGTCTCTCACATCCTTACTTAGTGCTCATATGTGTTAACACCTCAAAATCCATCCAATTTGGTTGGAAAAATCTTTTTTTTAATGACAGAGCAACAGTCCATTGAGTATAGCACAGCTTCTTGATCCACTGATCTTTTGAATGACATTAGGTTGATTCATGTTTTAGGCATTGTGAATAATGCTGCTAAGAATTTAGGAACTAAATTGAGTATTTAGGAAAGGTGAAATTCCTTTCAGATTAGTGTTTTTATATCCTTTGAATAGATACAAAAAGTGTTCCTGGTAGATCATAATAGAATTTGCATTTTTGTTTTGTTAAGGAAAGTTTTTTTTTTTGTTTTTTTGGTTTTTTGGTTTTTCTGCCACACCTGACAGTGCTCAGGGGTTACTCCTGGCTGTCTGCTCAGAAATAGCTTCTGGCA
Source organism: Suncus etruscus (assembly GCF_024139225.1). NCBI lineage: Eukaryota > Metazoa > Chordata > Mammalia > Eulipotyphla > Soricidae > Suncus > Suncus etruscus. Next base: position 112,442,077 of record NC_064849.1, on the reverse strand, counting down.
GGCACAGGGGACCATATGTGACACCGGGATTCGAACCAACCACCTTTGGTCCTGGATCGGCTGCTTGCAAGGCAAACACCGCTGTGCTATCTCTCCGGGCCCATTAAGGAAAGTTTTAACATTTCAAAAAAATTTCCTTTGCTCCCAATTTACTATGTTGGTGGTGCTGGTGGCGGCACTAGTGCTAGAGCTGGTGGTAATGGTGTGCTGTCCAGGGAGTTTCACCAATTGTGATGCTCAATGGTTGCACATCAGGTTATGGTACTCACACATTTGGCCATAATGCTCATCTAAGATTGCACTCCATTAGTTGTGATATTTGTGCATATGGTTGCTGGGGTAATTGAGGCACACAGTTTATGGTTGTCGTGTTCACAGGGTTAACTGTGGTGTTCACACACTTGCCAGAGATCGCATGTCCTGGCCATAGTACTCAGACAACTTTCCTACTTGTGATGTGACCAGAATCTCAGGATTGCAGACAACAGAGCTGCCAGGTTCAAACAATAGGACCACACAATGCATATGGGACTGAGGATGAGTCCATAGGCTTGCAGGGCAGATGTTCTAATGCCACTGTGCTATTTCACCAGGCTAAGAGATTGTGTTTGAAAGTAGGCAGAGGGGAATTAGATTGGCCCACTTGCCTCCCTCAACCTTGTCAACATGCCAAGGCTACTTAATGCTCTATTCACAGACTCTTTGCTTCTATCCCCTCTGAGATATGCATAGCCAAATGATTGTCCTCACAGCTGCCACTTGCCTTAAGTTGGCTTATGTCAAAGCAGAAATAAAATGGAGAAAGACTTGATTTCAGTGAAGAAGCCACAAGAGGGCTGGAGAGAGATCAGTGGGCTGAACACAGGCTTTATGTGTGGGAGGACCAGATTCAATCCCTAGCAACACTGGGAATGATCCCCAAGCACAGAGTTGAGAGTAACCCCCGAGTACTGCTGGGTGTGGCCCTAATACCAGAAAAATAAAATGGCAGAAGAAACCAGAAGAGCTTTTTCCTCTTTGATGTAGAATATACACCCAATGTTCATGAAGAACTCTCTGAGGATTCAGCCAGACTTTAATTACTTCTAGAATTAAAGTTGTCTCAAATCCCATGTACAAAGAAAGAGACTGTCATTAAATCCACTAATAAACTAAATATTTAAGGTTTATAAGGCCATAGTGTTTTATTCATTTTTTATTAATCACTTAATGTCTATCAACTATATTCACTTAAAGTTTTGTACAGTGGTCAAATTTATAAATGAATAAAATGCACAAATGGTTTTTCATTGTTATTTATTGTGCTTGGAACAATTTAGACAATATAATTGACTAAAAGTTCTGGAGAGTACCTAATGCAATGGCTTTCTGAAAGCTAACATTTTTTCTAATACCTCCTCTACTCATAGCTACCTTATCTTCAAGCAGAAAATATTGAGCACAGAAGAACCTTTGTTTACTTTAAAACTATGTCTACTAATATCGGGGAGAAATTCCCTAAAGGGACAGGGCTTGTCTTACATATTAAACCTGAGGGCAGATTATTAAAGGGAAAAAATCACCTAGCATTATGGAATATTATTTTTCTTCTCTCAGATTGTCACAAGAAATGAGACTCACTTAACAGTTCCAGACACTGAATTCTTTTAACTGCCAAACTTTATCATTTTGTCCTTAGCTAGTGGACCAACCTGGACAGCATGAATGCAAAGGGAAATGACATGACAGCTTTTTACTGAGGAATAGTATGTCACTAATTTAGAAATAAGTTCCAAAATTAATATGGCTCATTTCTATTTGAAAGTTATCTAGTTTGTATGCTATTTCATTTATGATAAACACATTTCCAAAAAGACCACAAAGGCCAGTTGTACCAATATAGGGTTAAAGGCATACATATTGGGCTTCTGACTCCAAAGTTATTCTAGATCCCTGAAATCTGGTGTTTTCTGGAAAAGTCTTGTATAGGACAGAGGAATGTGTCCCAAACTGTGGTGGGAGTGAAGGGTTCAGAGATAGTAACTGGAACTCTTCATTTTTATATGCAAGACCCTGGTTTCTTATCAGCTTATAACCTGCTCTCACTCTCCCTCCATCCCACCCCCCAAAAAAACAAGTGGCATTTGTTCATCCATTCATTTATTCAAGAAATATTTGTTGTGTTTTGGTTTTGGTTTGAGGGCCACCCCCCACATGTTCAGCGGCTATTCTTGTTTCTGTTTGGGGGGAACCTTATGTAGTACATGATTGAACCAGAGTCAACTATGTGCAAATAAAGGTCCTTAACCCCTCTACTATTTCTCTGATCCTCAGTAAATTGTTATTGAATGGGCACTCTGCACTCATCATTTTTTAGACTCTGAACAATACCCACTACCATTAAGACCCCTTCTGGAGCTTCTATTCTAGTTTGGTGAGCAATTTCATAAACAGATATGTTAGAGTAAATAAATAGCCATTTTGGTATTTCTTGCAAGATGTAAATACAAGTGTAAGATGGTGATATGCTTTGTGTTAGATGGAAAGAGAAGAAAAAGGGACAGGCGATAGGGAAGGTAATCCTCTCAATGATTAGGGGTGAATGTGATCTAATTTTTTTTCTGAGGGGTCTATACCTAACAGTGCTTAGATATTACTCATAGCTTTCTGCTCAAAAGTTGTCTCTGGTGATCCTTGGGGGGCCATGCAATGCCAGTTCTGGGAATGAAACCCAAATCTCCCATAAGCAAAATGTGCTTTGCATGTACTCAACACCTTGAGTTTTTCAGGCTCTGACTACAATTTAAAATGGAATATACATTAGAACAAGATTTACTCAGAAGGAAACATCTGTGCAGAACCTTATTAGTGAAGGTAAGCAATTGATTAACCACCAGTAAAAAGCCAACCTAGAATGTTTGAAGCACAAAAGGCCACTGCATGTGGAAAGCGTGTGGACATAGTAATAACGTCTGGAAAACATAAAGGGAGAAGCAGTGACTAAGAAGATGTAAGGACTTTGACTTTATTCTTAAAGTGGAAAAGCTTTGGAAGATTAGGAGTAAAGAGGCAATGTGAGTTACCATGTGTAGTAGAAAGAGATCTGGCTTTGGCTGCAGGAGACTCTGGAGGAACACACCTAGAAGCTGGAACACCAGTCAGCTCACTTGTGCAATAATTCATACTGGAGTAATCCTGGTATGATGTAGAAGCAGGGTGGTGATCGTCAAGGGTTTAAGGATAGACAGACTAACAGAAATTCCTTATGGATTAAATGTGTGACTTGAGAACAAGAAGAATCAAGATGGCTTTAGGGATTGGTGGATGTCAGAGAAGGGCTGCAATCAGAAAATGGAGTTGTCTTTTTCTGCCCCTGGAGGGTGCTTTCAGACAATGCAGCCTTCAATTGGCTGTATCTGTTAGACATCAAAATGATAATACCAAGGAAATGTAGAGAGCAGGATTAGAGAGAAACTGCCTGAAGATTGAGCCCTGGGGTGCCCAGAGCCTATGTGAGAATGAGAAAAGTGGCCAAGATTGAATTGGAGCAGCCTATGGGGCAAAGTGAAGCCTGAGAGTGTGGAAGCCAGAAACTGCAACTGGTATGAGACACTAGTGGTTCCAAGGTTGTGGCTCCCGCTTGGTAATTACAATTAAGGGTTATGTATTTGTATGTATATTTTGTGTGGTTAAACAAGATTGAGTCACAAAGTGAAACTTCAGCTCTTTATATTCAAATTTTAAATGATCATCAGTTCACGTGAAAGAACACCTTATAACAATCTCAGTCAGTGGATGTAATTTGTCATACTGGACTGTGAATTGAAAATGATGAGTCTGGTTTCTGAACTCATTTTGTTTCATCTTTATTTCTTCATTTGGGGGAAACAACAGACCTTTTTTGGTTTTGTTTGGGAAGAACCCACTCAGGTCTTTGAAGGCCTTAATTCTACCTTTTCTTAGGGGTCACTCCTAGCAGAGTCCAGAGACCATATATGGTGCCAGGAATTGAACCTGGGTCAACCATATGCAAGGCAAGCATCCTACCTGCTCCATATAACAAACTTTAGCCCAAATAACTTTTACAAATAACTTTCACTGTTACAAAGTGAGAATACAATTCATTCTTTACATGAGAGGCATTTCCCAAACATATTTTTTTCTTTTTTAATCTAGTTTTCTTCATCTTGTTTACTAAATACTAAACTCTAAAGTTGAACTCCAACTAATAGCATAAAGAAGAATGTATATTTTGGGGCTAAGGATATGACTCAGAGGGAAGAAGCATCTGCTTGGCAGGTGGGAGGGGTGACATTCTGATGATGCTGATCACTTGAGTACCTCCAGGTATGCTCCCCAAATCAAAAACAAATGGAAGAAAATACATATTTTTAGATTGGAGAGAGAACACAGGTGGGCAGAAGGGCATAATGTACAAGCAGGAGGCCTAGGTATGATCCCAGCACTACATGACTTCATGGACATCACCAGGAGTGACCACAATCAAGAGCACTGAGCCAAAAGTAATCCTTGAGCACTACTAGGTATGACTCAAGACAAAAAAAAAAATGCATATTTTCCACTTAAGACTGAAGAGAATACTGTGTTTCTAAATTAAGAAAACATATACTTAAATTGAATATTTTGTCCAGCTTTGTTAATGTCAAACCTGTGGTTATTATTTTTAAGAATTGTGTATCTTTCCTCAGTAGCTTTGTAATTATGAGAATATGTTTTTTTGCTGTTGAAATTTGGACAGTGAGTCCCGTTTTGAACTTTTATTGCCAGTCATATCTTTAAACTCTACTTCTTTTCCATTCATAATCCCCTAAAGAGATACTTTTTGGAAGACTGGAAGTGTTTATTGTCTAACCTTAGAATTAAATTGCTTGTTTCAAAGTTCGCAATTTGATTGTGGCATTGGGAAAGGAACTATGGCTTATTCACAAAATCTGAAGCTCAATTTAATAAAGTTTGAAAATCAACATAAAAGTTTTAAGACTTTATCATTTGCTGATAAATCCAAAAAGGAAAATTTTTATTTATAAATGATTGTATCATTTCAGTTTATAAAATCCTTTTTATAAGTCCCTTTAGAGAAACTCAAACATTATTTGATATTAGTTAGCTTAAGTCTATGTATATGTTTGATACTAACATTTTTAAAAGCAAGTTTATACAGGCTGTAAATTTTCATATTCTGTTTATCTTTGGGCCTTTATACTTAGATTTTTTTGTATGCTATTGTGCTTTTAACTTATAATCTCTTAGCCACTGCTGTAATTTTCACCACTAACAAATAATATTTATGTGGTATACTTGTCCTTTGTCTAGTTGTTTCTCCAGTGATCATCTTATTTGTATAAATAAGCCAAATGTGACCAGGCAAAAAAGCAATGCATGTTTCTAGAGATTCTACTTCAGGTATTTGCAAGCCGTTACTTAGTGAAAAAAGAAAGAAAAACTAGTTCCAAGAGAACAGTCATTGAAGTAATTTCCAATAGAAGACAGCTCAGTAGGAAACACCTTAGCATATTCTTTGTTTTGACCTCATCTCTCAGCATTGAATTACAGTACCCTACTAGTATTAGCATCATAATTCATGTTTTTATATTAATTTACAATGATGATAATGTCTACTCTGTGCTGTTATAAGTATGTTAATAAAAATAATGTCATCTAGTTCAATCTAAGATGTGTATAATATTATGGAGCCCACACAGGAAATAGCTTTACTAAGACTCAGAAAGGTTAAGTAACTTGTTCCACGTCATGTCATTGGGAATTGGCACAGCTGTAACTTTGGGACCCGATTTTTCCAACTTAGAGTTCAAAGATCGTACTGTACTATATTTTGTTTCCAAGGAATAAATTTAAATGATCACAATAATAATAGTAGTATTGAAAGTCTGAACTCCTCTCAAATAAGGGAACTATGTTTTTTTTAGGGGGAAAGAGATATTTTTCAGTGTTTGAATGTATGTAGAAAGCCTGCTTCATCTAATTGCTTATATTTGTAAGATTATAAATTATATTTTATATTTTCATACTTCCTTTTAATCTAAAAAGATTGGTAAAGGAAATTTAAAGCAAAAGTAGGCAGAAAGGTATATAAACCCTATGATCTCTCAGTTTTCATTGTCAAAAACTTACGAGTTCATCTCATTTCATTTCTCTATTCAGACACTTTCTGCTGCCTGTTGAATTATATTGAAATCAATCCAAAACATTGTTTCATACACAAATATTATAGTATGTATATAGGTCATTATGTCTATCTTGGAGGCTGACTTAGGAAAACGAATATTGTCATTAATTGTCAGTAAGCAAACAATTCAAAACTTAAGAAATTGAGCAGGGCCTACGAAACGGGTATTTTAGAACTGAAAATTGCATCACATCAGCAAGAATTCTATGATCAAATTTTCCCTTTCAGGCCTCTCTGTACCAGATACTAGCTGTAGGTATGCCAAGGCATGCATAAGGAGACTTGTCAGTGAACACATTGTTTAGAAAGTGTGTGTGTGAACATGAAGTCTAACATATTATCCAGCACAAATAAAGACTCTTCTCTTTATTTTTTTAATCATTTCATGTCGTATTTACGTGGATGTAACTTCGAGAAATAATTGTATACAAATAAATTATGTAGTTTGTTCAGTCCTAGACATAGAACCTAAACATATTTGCTATTTAGAGAGCTTTCCTCAATTGTACATATTTTTTTTGTTATTGTTCTTTAAGTTCTTTTGTTGTCTAATTGGAATACTGGTAAAGTACTATCATTTTCCAGATAAAGTTCTTGGCAACTTTTCTCTCCTGCAAACCCCCTAGGACAGTCCACAGCTCCATGAAAACATGAGTCAAATACATTACAAATTTCCCAAGGAGAATCAACATCTTTTCCAGCTGTTTGGATAGTCTGTCTAACATCTGACCAGAGCTCTCATCTCCCAGTATTGTTCTGGGCTTTTACACTTTGACTTTGATTTGTTCAATGTTATAATTTTAAAACCAAGCCAATAGGGTGAGTCTGTACTTTCTTCTTTAAGATGTTTAATCTTATCACTTGCAAAAATAACAATAATATTTTTTTAAACCATCAGCCACAGAAGATATTGTCTCCCTTGGTATTTCTCTTTGACAGTGCAAAATGCTTTCTTAATGCTATCAAACTTCTTTCACTCCCCTCTCTTTTTCCTCCCTGGGTAATTTTTCTATTATTCGTAGAGTAAAATGTTTCTCAACTATAACTTCAAAAAGAACTAAACTTGTTTTGATTGATTAGTTTCAGGTTTGCTATTTTAAAGGTCTTTTGGCATGGCCAGTGTGTTTCAATTTATTCAGAAGGAATGCATTTGTGATCATTCCAATTAATCCCTTGTCTGTTTTGTCTGGCCTCTGTGTGAAACTAGTTATAATAACTTTAAAGTTTGGCAAGCTGTACAGTAAAATGCCCAAGGTGGGATGGAAAACTTTCAGGGCCCAATTAACAAAAGTCAGCTTGTCCTCCAGCCTATCTACACAAAATCATCTGTTGCTTAGAGTTGTCTTTATAACCGTTAATAACGTTTGATGAGTAGTTCAGGGCAAGAAGGTGAAGTAGAGCAACTGCTTTGATAAGAATAAATTCCAGAGCTGAAAACCAAATTTCAACATATAAATGTGGAGTGCGCACACATAATTACTAGGTTTGAAGTGAGGAACAGAAATATACCCTTGAAGATCTGGAGTTTCATTCAAGCTCTTATTCAAAAAGAAAGTAACATCATCTTCATATGTATTCTAGAAGCTTAGTTGTATTAAGTTCTTCTGTGCCCAGCTGAAATTGACATAATTATCATGATTTTAGGATACCATTGAAAAACAGTTATTTAAACAGCATGGGAGTCTTTAGTCTCAAAACCCATCAATTTATGTTAAACAGTTCTTTTATTATTTTTTATTTGTACTGACTACCTTTTACCTGTTTAACTAGCCTCAAAGTTTTACAGCCACATTTGATTTCATTTTGGTAGTAAGTTCTCAAACTTCATCTGTTGCTGTGACACAAAAGGTCACTTGGCTTTGGGCTCACCTCCACCAGTGTTTTCTCATTTCTAGCATTGTCAACTTTAAGTATGCCAAAAGACTTGCTATAATTTTGAGACATCAAAGCTTAATTGCAGTTACATAGGGTCACATAGTGAATGCAATATTTATCTCTTATTCTTTCCCCTTTTTTTGGAGTGGGGGCCCACATCTGGAGATGTTCAGGGGTTATTCTAGGCTCTACACTTAGGAATTATAACTGGCAGTGCTCAGGGGATCATATAGAATCCTAAGGATTGAACCCAGGTCAGCCACATACAAGGCAAACACACTACCAGCTGTACTATCTCTCTCTCTGGCCACACAAAGTTTATCTTAATTTAAAATTTTTTGTTTCATAGTTTGGTTTCAAGGATGAAACCCAGAGTCTAATACAGGAAAAGATGCAGTCTACCACTGAGTTATATCCCAGTTTAGGCTAAGTTCATGTTATCGTCACAATGTCCTGAATAAATATGAATTATTTTTAACAATAAAAGGGCATATCCTTTAACTTTTTATTTGGTGCTCAGGACTAACTCCTGATTTTGTGCTCGGGTCACTCTTGATGGTGCTTGGGGGACCATATGCAGTGCCAGAGATCAAATTAGGGTCAGTTGCATGCAAGGAAAATGTTGCATGTTCCATCTCTCCAGCCCCTTAATCTACATTTTTAGTTTCAAAAGAAAAGACCTAATTTATTGTTCCAGATTAATTTAGGCCCTGGAGGAAAATTGTCAATTTACAGAAGTCAGATCTTCATGACTGCTTGCTTCATAGTGAGTTTAAAATTATTATAAATAATAAAGTCAAAGCAGAATTTTTTTTAATTTTAAGCATAAAAGAGGTGACTGGAATTGGAGCAGAGCTGCTCACACTTACTTGATAATTCTACGTGATTCCTCAGAGTATGTACCTAAGTTCATTAATCGTTTTCTTTGTTCACACTGCTTTTGCTGCTGGCAAAATGTGCTGAAATCACTGTTGTCACATGTTTTTAATTTTTGAAAATCCATCTTTCTAAGACAGACACATACAGAACAACTAACTGCACGGAACACCACATTAAGAGGAAAGTAGTTGAAGTTCTGCCATGAATTGTTACCAACAAAAAAGTATGATACTATTTGGCCTCATCTCCCTCAGGAGGGAATTCAGATTGTTGAATACCTAATAGTACTTTTGCATTTCAAGGTTTTTGTTTTTTAAATATGCTGTGGTGGACAAAGCATGCCTGTTATGTAAACATATAGTTACTAAAGACACTAGAACATATGTGAGTGTTTTAAAAAATATCAGATGTGTTCCAATAATAAAAGCAATAAAGCATGCTTCAGAGTTCTGGGGCTTTGCCCCTCTGAAAATTCCAGCCTCCTTACCAGTAGGATTATATTAGGTAAGGGCTGCAGCAGCTTGTGTTAAGCACCACTTTCCTGCTGTTTCCTTACTAAAGTGGAACTGTAGCTAACATGTCAAGATAATAAATGTCTCTCAGATTTGCTCTAAAGTCTTTTTTAAAGTGGTCTCAGTGAAAGTTTTCCATACATTGGTATTTGGTTGATTGGTTTTATGTCCCCAGCTTGGTCTCCCCCAAATCTCTAAAAATTAGCTTCTTATTTACCATTCCTGTGCTTCAATATGTGAGTTTTAGCTGATTATAAAATGGGAGACAGGAAGGGTTGGAAGAATAATAGCAAAAGATGAGTGATGCCAGGACTTGCTGCTGGCCTGTTGAGTAAGACTTGTTTGTTGAGTAATTACTTGAGAGCTGTATTCATTTACTCAAACAACTTGATTTGCATATGTGCAGTTTCTGTCCACATCAGGCATCCCTTTAGCATCCCTACCTTTCTCCTGCATGCAAAAGACAAAAGCAAAGCCCTGCCCTTAAGCTGAAGTCCCCACCTTCCACTTGAAGCTCTTTATGTGTTTCCCACAGCCACACTACTCAAGAGCACTGTCTACAGAGGCTATCTCCACCTTTCACTTTTGTTCCTTCATGCCTGGAGTCTGTATTCTTGTCTCGATCCTGACAATGTGTGTACTGGCTTTTCACAGGATCATTTCTTTACTACCAAATTCAATAGATGCTTACTGTGCTTTTCTTCTCTCTCTTTTCTTTTCTTTCTTTTTTCCTTTTTGTTTTTTTTCCTTTTGCCCTTCTGTACCACCAGGTTTTGGGGCTCGATTTGGGAAGTCACACCTGACTCTGTGCTTAGGGATTATTCCTGGTGGTGATCAGGACTATACACAGTGCCACAGATCAAACACAGGTGAGCTGTACTCTCTCCAGCCTGTACCACCTTTGGTCCATCATTCAGTCATTTCCACTCAATGGCTTCTTGTTTGGGACTATTTGCTATGGATTCCTTCTGAGGATTGGTCTTCCTCCACTACTTATTACACATGAGGTATCCCCATAATTTCGTCCTCTGGCTTATGATTATACAAAGATATATTGTATCTTATATGTATAGGATTCTTGTGTATATATATATATATCTTTGTGTGTGTGTAGATATATATATATATATATATATATATATATATATATAGAGAGAGAGAGAGAGAGAGAGAGAGAGAGAGAGATTACAACTGGTTTCTGTTGGTAGCTCTGTGTGTCCAGTGTTCTACAACACATTCCCATCTCTCCAAGTAAGATAATCAAGACTGACACTAATTTTTATTTTGATCCATCCTGGTGATGCTCAGGGCTTCTTTCTGGTTCTGTGCTCAAGGATCAATCCTGTCATGGATTGGAAGATTATTTAGGGTCCCATTGATTAACCAGGTTGACCACATACAAGGCAAGTTTTCTATCCACTGTACTAACTCTCTAGCCCCAAGACTGACATTATTTTACCTACCTATCCTACCTTTATTATTTTTCCAAAAAAATCAATGAATTATACCACTATCCAATCAACCTACTAGATCCATGTTTAAAATTTTTGTACCATTGTTGCCCTTCAAATTGTACTAAATCTTGTCAGGTCCACTGTGCTATTTTGTCTGTTTGTTCATTTGTTTGTTATAGAGCCATACCCAATGGTGCTCAGGGCTTAGTCCTAGCTTTGCACTCAGAGATCACCCTGAGTGGACTCAGAGAATCATATGTGATTCCAAGGATCAACCTGGTAAACCAAATGCAAGACAATTGCCCTATCCACTGTATTATCTCTCCATCCCAAGTCTCTTAATATCTTAATACTCTTAATATCATCCAGTGAACTTTTTTCTCTATCTTCTTTCCCAAAGTCCTGTCTGCTTTTGAATCTTTTCATTTCATTCTTGCATTTCATGTCATTACATGTATTTAGTGTCATGTTGAAAAGAAAAGGGATAAAATTTATGTGAATGGTTTACCACTTAAGCAAAGAACTAAATTAACTTTTGGAGGTTGTCAGTCCACATTTGGCTGTGCTCAGGACTTGACTCTTTCCCCAGGGATCACTCCTGGTAGTACTCTGAGAACCATATGTGGCAATTCTAGGGGCCCAACCAGAGTTGGCCACTGGCAAGGCAAGTACTTTACCTACTGAACTATCTCTTCGTCTCTTACTAGTAAGATTTTTTTCAGGGTATACATTTCAAATAAATTGCCAAATAATGTCTAGTGAGTTCATGACATATACTAATTCAGATACTATCCATAGAAGAATGTGTGTCTATGTGTGTTCCCTCCAATAATAATCATTCTGGTAGATTTATTTTGGGTGGAGTTGTTGGGGCCATATCCAATGGTTTTCAGGGTTTATTCCTGATTCAGAGTCCAGGGGTTACTTCTGGTGGTGCTCAGGGATCTATATGGAATACCAGGAACTAACTTGGTATTCCAGGTTAGTTAGTACTTGCAAAGCAAGTACTTTCAACTTTGTCCTAGCTCTCCAGCCCTCTGTAATTCCCTCCATGGTGCCAAGGATCAAACTTTGGGCCTCACATATGTGAGGCATATGCTTTGCTACTGAGCCATATCCCCAGTCATTTTTATTTTCAGTCCTTTGGATAAATTTAAAATGGTATCTCAGTTCATTTACTCTAATTTTAGACAAATTTCTAAAATGTTTGTTTGGTTATCTGGTTGCCAAACCCACAATAGATCAGAAGCAGGAAATTGGAAGAAGAAAGACGAGTTGTTATAGTCAGATTCATTGGCAGCAGTGTGAAGTAATAGACAAACAGTGAGGAAGCATTCAAGAAAACCAAAACACCAGAAATAGAATCCCCAACAGTGCAGTGCATGGCCCATTTAATCAAGGCCCAACAGCCCAACTCCCCTTTGTGGTCTCTCAGCTTTCACCATATTTCAACACAGCGTCCCCCATCTCAGCATTTTGAAATCCTGCAAAGACAGTAAAACCTTGGCTTGTAGAAATAGTAAGTAATTATCAACTGTTGTCAATCAGCTATAGATTGCTAAAATAATATTCTTTATTTGAGCTCTTACAAAAATAAAGCACAACACTGAGATTTTTGCTTGCAAAACTCAAGCAGTCCACTTTCCTTCTACCAAAATACTACAAGTAAGTTGTATCCTTTGAGTCATTAGACAGCTTGCTGGTGGATATGTTAATAACATGCAAATGAGACATAAATTTTAAAGAATCTTCTTAACCTAGGGAAAAGAATGCTTTTGTCAAACAGGATAGCAAATTTTCAATTTTAAGGAACTTCTGTGTGAAAATGTTCTTCTGTCTTTCTGAAGAACAGATTATGTAGGCAATAATTAAAGTGTGTCAGGTTTCTAAGTTAAAACTTCCTACTTCTGGGCAGGAGCAATACCACAGCTATTAGGACATTTGCCTTATGTAGGCAGCCAACCTAGAGCTGATCCCAGCATCCCAGGTGGTCCCCCAAGACTACTAGAAATAATTTCTTTTTTTAATATATTTTTATTTAAGTAACATGATCATATTTGGGTTACAGTCATAACCAGAACACCCCCCTTCACCAGTGCAACATTACCCCCTCCCCCCTTCCCATTTCTAAGCACAGAGCACTACCAGATGTGGCCCCAAAATAAAACATAAAAATGTCCTAATTAATTATTATGGATTGGAGTGATAGTACAAAGGATAGGGCACTTGCCTTACTTGCAGTTAACGTGGGTTTGATAACTGTCATAACGTAGGTTTCATTATTCCGCCACCAGTAGTAATTCCTGAGTGCATAGCCAGGAGTAACGTCTGAACATCACTGGGTGTGACACCCCCCCCCCCCGAAAAAAAAAAAGAAGAGGAAAAAAACTTCCCTAACTCTGTCAAACTTTTCCTAATGAAATGTTTTGCTAACTTAAGGCTTTGGAGAAATCTAGGTGAATAAACAATTCCAGTACTCTAATGCATTATCAATAATAAGACCAAAACTTCAGGTAGAATAAATCTTGTTGCAAGTGGTACTTTCCAGTAAGGAGGGTTGCTATATAGCCAAAATATTTAATCAGAATTCAGTTTTAATTGCTCAGGATTTGATAGAAAGGATTTTTTAAAAAGTAAGATGAGTGACCAGGGGCCAGAGTGATAGTACAGTAGTAAGGCTTTTGCCCTGCATGTGACTGACCCAGGATAGACCTGGGTTCAATCCCGGCATCCCATATGGTCCACCGAAGCAAGGAGTTATTTCTGAGCACTTAGCCAGGAGTAACCTCTAGCGACACTGGTTTTGGCCCAAAAACAAAAACAAACAAAAAAAATGTAAGATGACTGAAAAATGCCTAATAGTTCAAGATTCTATTAATTTTACAGTAAGTCAGTATTGGGGTTTTTTTTTAATCATTTTTTTCCGTTTTGGAGGCCCACATTCTACTATATTCAGGAATTACTCCTGGATCTACATTCAAGAATTATTCCTAGCAGTGCTCAGGGTACCATCTGGGATGTAAGGAAATGAATCCAGGTTGGTCAAGTGCAAGGAAAACTCCCTACCCACTATACTATTGCTCCGGCTCCAGTAAGTCAATTCTTAAAACATTTCTTGAAATACCTTTAGTCATCTTTCTTAAGGAGAAAAATAGGAATTAAAATGGGAATAAAATGGTTCTTCAGTTGAATATTGTACTAGTTGAATTTTATTTGGTACCTTCTTGTGAAGTAAATATTTTGTAAAGGACGGCGAGTAAATTTTCCGATTCTATCCAAGTGCAGGGAGAAGAGGGTTATTCACTGGCAGGCTGGGAGTGAGGGCTGGGAGTTGAGTTCTCTGTACTTTGTCTCAACCATGTGGTTCAGGTATCTTTCTTCCCTCCCCTCCCCTTCCTCTCCTCCACTCTTCTCCCCTTCCCTGCCCTGCCCTCCCCTCTTCCTCCTCCCCTTCCCTGCTCTCTCCTCCCTTTCCCTTACCCTTCTCCCCTTCCCTGCCCTCTCATCCCCTCCCTCCCTTCCTCTCCTCCCCTCCCTGCCCTCTCCTCTCAGGAGTCTCCTCTCTTTCCCTTTCCCCTCCCCTCCCTTCCTTCTCTCCTCCCCTCCCCTCCCTTCCCCTCCCTTCCCTTCCCACAACCAGATGTAGTCAGGGCTTTTTCCTGGTTCTGCACTCAGGGATCACTTTTGATGAGCTCAGAGGGACTGTGTATGGTACTAGGAATCGAACCCAAGCTGGCCACATGCAAGACAATCACCTAACTGGCTGCTCAGGGCTTTCATGCAGTCTTCATAAGAGAAATTAGAGGCACCTCCTTGTAAGGTTAAAAAATAAGGCTGGGGGGAGGGGGGAGATAGTACAGGAGTTAAAGTGTTTGCCTTTAACCTTAGTTCAACCCCTGGGCCATTTATGGTTCCCTGAGTACCCCACCAGGATTGATCCCTGAGCATAGTGTCAGATATAAGTTCTGGGCACTGGCCTCCAAACGATAAAAACTTTCTTACTGAGATTTAACTATCTCCTTTATAATTTATGGGGGTGTGTGGGTGGTTGTTGGGCCACACCTAGCAATGTTCATGGCTTACTCCTGGCTCAGTGCTTGTGGGACCATATGTGATATTACATACAAGTGCCTTACTTGCTATACTCTGTCTCTGGCAATAATCATCTCTTTCTTTACCTCATAGTCTGTTATCAAAGACATGAAGAATTCAAGTTAAACTTCAGAATCAATTTTATAGGCTGAAAATGTCATTATTATATTACTTTCTATAAAATTCGTACTATGAGGGCTAAAGATATTTCTGAATTTTACCCCTCTTGTCAGAAGACCCTGGGTGTTTCTGTGCTGACTCCTATGGAAAAATGCTCTTTTTTTCTTCACCGAGTGCAGAGGTTAATTTCAGTTCTTCAGTTCTTGAATAAGGATTTCAAGATGTATTTTTACCATGCCAAAGTCTGCAAAAGTCTTGGAAAACCCAAACCATAATGTGGAAATCTGACAAGCTTGCCCTGGGATTTGCTTCTTTGGAGATAATAAACTCACTTTTCCATTGAGGGAGGGGTTCCATATGCTAGTTAGGCAGTATGTTACTATTGTCAGAATTCCCCCACTCTTCATTACCTATTTGCTGTATATTAGGGAAACATGGGTCCTATTTTTCAAACCAACTCCCAGTATTGGAATAATAATGGCTATAGTATAATAGTAGCCACATGTAGAACACTGTCTATTCTCTAAGCATGGAACTCAATGCATTATTTATATGAATTCATTTAATTCCTAGACAACTAGGCAGTTTGTCCAAAGGAAGACACTAAAATTATGATTTCCTTGTCCTGACCTTTTTAAAAATTCAGATTTTTATTTGGGAGTTTGGTTAGAGTCACACCTGAGTCTGCTCAGGACATATGCCTATCTCTGTGCTTAGGGGTCACTCCTGTCAGTGATCAGGAGAGCATATGTGGTATCAAGGGTCAAACTACCATAAGCCACATACAAGGCAAGCACCTTATCTATTTAATTATGTCTCCAGCCCCTCTGTCTCTTTTTTTTTTTTTTTTAATTCTGGGTCACACCCGGCAGCGCTTAGGGTTACTCCTGGCTCTACGCTAAGAAATCGCTCCTGGCAAGCTCAGGGGGCCATATGCATTTCCAGAATTTGAACTACCGTCCTTCTGCATGCAAGGCAAATGCCCTCCCTCCATGCTACCTCTCCAGTCCCCCCCCCATTCTTTTTTTTTTTTTTTTTTTTTTTTTTTGGTTTTTGGGCCACACCTGTTTGTCGCTCAGGGGTTACTCCTGGCTATGGGCTCAGAAATTGCCCCTGGCTTGGGGAGACCATATGGGACGCCGGGGGATCGAACCGCGGTCCTTCCTTGGCTAGCGCTTGCAAGGCAGACACCTTACCTCTAGCACCACCTCCCCAGCCCTGCCCCCCCCTCATTCTTAACACCACCTTCTATTTTCTAGTCTTTTACTATGAGACCATTTTCATAATTTAAATTTTCCCTAAAACTTTCATATATTTAATATTTCAAAATATATTTCACATTTTGACCTTTTTTTTTGTTTTTTGTTTTTGTTTTTGGGTCACACCCGGCGGTGCTCAGGGGTTACTCCTGGCTGTCTGCTCAGAAATAGCTCCTGGCAGGCACGGGGGACCATATGGGACACCGGGATTCGAACCAACCACCTTTGGTCCTGGATCGGCTGCTTGCAAGGCAAACACCACTGTGCTATCTCTCCGGGCCCCACATTTTGACTTTTAATTCCATTAAATAAGCTCAAGCGAATGGATAACACTTTTTATATAACCTCGTTTGGATACTTCTGTAAATTAATTTTTATTATTTTGAATGAAAATAAAACATTTATCATATATACCTATAATAATCTTTTACATGAATACCACTAACAGGTGTTTTAGTTTTAAAGATTTTTATACACTCATGCAGATAAATTTCAAAAGTGAAGGTCACTTTTCAAACCCTGATGCTGCCTCCACCCTCTTGTATGGTTCCAGTTATGGATACTTGGCTGGGTCATCAGCTCTAGGATGATTCTTAGCGAAGGTGCGTTAACAGTGAGGATGAATTATTTCCTCAGTGAATTTATCTTCAGTAACATGGAGATCCAGATATCTGATTTGCAGTAATGATAATTACTTATGTAAATTGTGTAGTCCCAAAGACAGTAAGTAGTATGACCATAGATAGCTTCCTATTTCCTATTTCATGCTTCTTTAATTAAAAGTATTATGGATGATCTGATCTCTTTGGCTGTTTTCTAGAATATAAACTATACAGCCCTTTTGGGGATCAATTCATATTCTTTTTTATCTGAAACTTCAAAAGTAATTTCCAAAAAGTCAGACTTATTAAAAAAAAAGCACACTAAGTTATATATAAAAGATAGTCACTAAAGAATTACTGATAAGAGTAACAAAACTCAATAACCTAAGTATTCACTGGTAGAAAACAACTTAAATAAATTACATCATTCTAGTCTATAGAATATCATGATCCCTGGGAGTAAATTCTGAGAATCAAACAATGGGAACAGTTCATTAGAACCACCAGGATGAATAAAAGAATAAATAATTAAATATAAATTAGAATGAAAATTTCCCCTAAATTTTTGGTTTGTTTTGGACCATACTTGGCCATGATTTGGGCTTACTCCTAGCACCTATACTCAGGAATCCCTTATAGTACTTTAGGAACTATATGTGGTGCTGGCGATCAAACTGGTATTGGCCACATGCAAGATAAGAGCCTTACCTGTTGTACTATTTCTCTGGCCCTATATTTTTAAGAAATAACTTTGTAGAGTGGGGGTGGTAGACAGTTGCAATTGGGGTTTCATAAGTCAGCATGTGTGAAAATCTAATTCTTACTTTGGCCAATCATACCATGGAAAAAGAGAGCATGTATTTAAATTGTGCAGTTTGTGGATCTAGAAAATGTTACTTGAAATATGATAAAAAGTAACATAAAGGATTTTTCATTTTTTAAATCACATTCGGTCTTTGAGATACCATGATTTCTGACATCTCTGACTCCACAGAGTACTGTTTACCTGAGCCCAAACAGGAATTGAAAAATGTCAAGCTTCTTTCACAAACTATGTTATTTTCTATAGAAGGATGATTTTGTTGCTTCTTTGTCTTTGATATTCTGCAGTCCCTGTCTGGTGATAGACAGAGAAGAAGCATAGAATAGTACTAAGGCCCTAACATTTGGGTCACATAGTTCAAGAACAAAATACAAAGAGTCTCTGCAATGATGGGAACATTGGAAAAGGTGGAAAATTTGGCCCTAAGATCCCATCCTGGTGTTCCAGAAATATGACCTGTTACCTTTTACTGGGGGAATTATGAAAGAATCAGAACACTGGGAATAGTGGAATCTTTTCTGAGAAGGCAGATCAGTCTTGGTCCTAGAACCAAGCCCAAGCTCTTCTACTAGCCATATACTATCAGATTCACCAACCCTCATCATGGAGGGGGAGGGGAGAGAGAGAGAGGGGGGGGGGAGGTATAAATGCTACTTACCATAGCAGTAAAACATTGGGATTTGCTGATATTTGTGATTAAAAATTTTTTTTCCAACTTGATCACTTAGTATATAAAGTGCCTTGCTCTCCCTTTGCTATGCAATGAAATTGTGTCAAAAGAGATCATCCTTGACTGAAAGCTCCAATCCTAACAGAATAGAAGATGAATTCTATGTGTTTCATTCAGTCTTCATATTCTATCCTTAGATTGTTAGAGATGTTTGTGTGCCAACTTTCGTGCCTTTGGGCTGCAAATTACTCTAAGGTACATTGACTTCTCTTTTGAATCTGAGCTGTCTTCAAGATCCCCTAGAATAAATCACTGTTAAGGTAACATCATTTTATTATTTTTCAGGGCTAGTTTCATGTATCACTTCATTCCCTTTAATTTGAACTCTCTCCCTTTAAGCAACCTAACATCTCCATTAATGGATTCATTCAACAAATATTTACCAAGCATCATCTGTGTGCCAGGCACTGCTCTGGACCCTGAGGATGCTGCAGTAATCAAGACAAGTCTGTCGTCTTTTCACAACTTTGACTATAGTACAGGAGAAAGTCACTAAGCTGCAGTTGGCCACTATTTGCATAGAATAAACTTTTCCATTCTTTCTATCAACCAAATGTCTCTTTGCTTACTAGATTTCTGGTAAGAGTATGTGGTTGGATTCTGTTTTCCTGTTTTCTAACTCAACCTTCAATCTTTGCCTTTGTATTGGAGACTTTACTGTAATTACATAATGTAATTACATATAAGATGAACCTTAGGCTTATTACTAGTTGCTTTCTTTTTCTTTTTTTGGTCACACCTGGCAGTGCTTAGGAATTGCTCCTGTCTCTGCACTCAGAAATCCTCCTGGCAGGCACAGGGGACCATATGGGATGCCAGGATTCAAACCACTGTTCGTCTGTCCCAAATTGACTGTGTGCAAGGCAAACACCCTACCGCTGTGCTATCTCTCTGGCCCCACTAGTTGCTTTTTTTATGTCTTACTCATTTTTGTTTCCTGTAGCTTCCTGTAGAAGATTGTTGCCTGGCCCTTCTTTTCTGTTTAGCTTACTTTTAAGTTGACTGGAATATTATTTTATTTTCTTTCAAAGCACTGTTTTTTTCCTTTCCCTTCCTTTGTTGTTGCAATGATTGAGAGTCATGCGCACTTTTGGCTGTGTGTTCTTTGGGAGCCATATTCTTGGTGCTAACAAATGTTCTTCTTGGTGTGTTTGTCAAGGCTTTCTGTGGTGCTCACCCACATGCTCACATGGGTTTGTGCTCCTGGGTCTGGAACTCACTTGCAGTGTTTTCCTGGGGTCACACTTTCCTTTCTGTGCTTGTGCATACCTAGTCTGGTGTTTAGCATTATGGTTCCCAGAAACCAGGACAACATCACTATGCCAAAACCTTCCCTGGCACTAGTGGGTGGCACTAAAGATACAAGGCATTTGGGTAATTTATCTTTCTGGCACCGAAACCCTCATTTCCTTATTTGTGATTTTTTCATATATTTTTTTCTTAATGGCCACCAAAGGATGAGAGTTAACATCAAGTTTTTAGGGACCAGAGCAATAGCACAGTGGTAAGTTGTTTGCCTTGCAGGCAACCAATACAGGACGGACAGCGGTTCAAATCCTGGCATCCCATATGGTCCCCCAAGACTGGCAGGGATGATTTCTGAGCACAGAGCCAGGAGTAACCCCTGAGCACCACCGGGTGTGACCCAAAATCAAAATAAACAAACAAACAAAAATAAATCAAGTTTTTAACCATCTTTCCCCCTTTTTATTTGCCATGTCAGGGGTTGAACTTGGAGCCCCATGCAAGACATGTGCTCCTCCTTTGAGACACACTGCCAGTCAAAATAACTTACTCTGTTTTTTAATGTTTATACTTTTGGTCTATAAAGCATTGCACCACCATCAGTACAGGGCCTAAAACTCTCCTCTGTCCATAAGTCATTTCTGGATCACCCCAGTCCACCCCTCCTTAACCCCCACTTCTGTTGGTCACCTCAAATCTGTTGTCAGAATCTGAGGTTTGTTTTCATTGGATGCTATCCATTCCCTTCTTTTGTTTCTTTATATATCACATATGAGTGAGATCATCTGGCATCCTTCTCCCTCAGACTTAGTTCACTTAACGTGACATCCTCTAGTTCCAAGTTGTACCAAAGACAAGATTTTGTCTTTTCTTATAGCATAACAATCTACTTTGAATTGATACCAGCTTAGCCTCATAAACCTAAAAACTCTGCATCCCTGCAGCTGTTTTCCCATTTGTTTGTGTTATTGCTCTCACAAATTATGCTTAGACATTCAATCCCATTAGCATAGATTTTAAATTACTCTCTGATGCATGTGTCTTTTTAAAAATCATATAGGATATGAGAAGAGGAGCTACAATCCAAATATAAAATAATATTGCCTGATATACCAATTTGGTCATTTTTGTCTAACTTTTTCTTCTCTGTTATAGTTTTCATTTATTGTGTAGCATCTTTTCATCAGAGTCTGTAGTACTTCCTTTAGCAGTTCTCTTTTATTGTTGTTTCTAAGAGAGGTTGTGAGGGTAATTGGTGTAGTCCTATGTACAGCCCATGACTTGATACTTAGGGCTCATTTCCAGCAGTATTCACTCTGAACTCATGATGCTAAGGTTTGACCCTGGAGCTTCCACTTGCAATCTTGTGCTCCTCCTCCCATCTTTAGCATTTCTTATAGGGCACACCTGCTGACAACAGACCTCCTCACATATGTCTGAAAATGTCTTGCTTTTTTTTAGATATAAAATTTTTGCCATACAACTTTTCTTCCGGCACTTTAAAAACCAAACTGTCTTCTATCTAGGTTTTTGTTTGTTTGTTTTGTTTATTTTGGTTTTTGGGTCACACCCATCGACACTCAGGAGTTACTCTTGGCTCTGTGCTCAGAAGTTGCTCCTGCCAGGCTTGAGACACCATATGGGATACTGGGATTTGAACCACCAGATGTTCGAATCAACTGTGTGCAAGGCAAATGCCCTACTCCCATGCTATCTCTCCAGCCCCACCTCTCTAATTTTTGTTTAGAAGTCTGTTGACGTGATTAAAATTTTTTGTTTGTGATAAATTACTTCTCTCTTTTACTGCCATTAAGATTCTTTCTCCCAGTAATTTTGTCTTTATGTACCTTGAGATCAATCTCTTTATGTTTATTCTAGTGAATTTCTTGATGTACAGATTCTTGTCTTTTAGCACATTCTGGGAGTGTTTGGCTATTAATGTTCTTTTGTTAGTATTTTTACAGTAGCATTTATGTTTTTGGTATTGTTTTCTTTTTTTGTTTGTTTGGTTTATTTTTGTTTGTTTGTTTGGTTGGTTGATTTTTGGGTCACACCTGGCAGCTTTGGGGTTCCTCCTGGCTCTAAGCTCAGAAATCACTCCTGGCAGGCTGGGGGGAACCATGTGGGATGCCGGGATTTGAACCACGGTCCTTCTGCATGCAAGGCAAATGCCTACCTTCATGCTATTTCTCTGGCCCCTGTTTTTGGTATTGATAATAACACATGGTTACCTCACCTCACCACCACTCAATTGCCTAACACTAATGTCCTTATATTACTTCCAATCCACCTCATTGTTCCTCCCGACCCAATCCTCTAATACTGGATATTACCAGCTCTGTAGTCAAGAACCAAGGCCTTCTTACCATTTGATACTGTCTGGTCCCCTGTTCTGTGCCTTTAATGTTCTTTTTCTTTTTTTCTTCTTGAATTCCAGAGTGTGTGTGTGTGTGTGTGTGTGAGTGTATGTTTATGATCATTTTTACCATTGTTTTTTCTTCAAACTAAATAGTTTCAAAGAATTGATTTTTTTTTATGTTTACTGGGGTTATATTCTGCCTCTCCAAATCTACTATTAAAAGTGTAGTGACTTTTTCATCCCATTATTGTCTTACTCTCTAAATGGCTATTTGGTTCCATTTTATAATACCTCACTTTTTAGTACTAATCTGAATTTATTCATGTATCTTATTATTTTCTAGTGTTTAGCCTATGGTTTTTGATAGTTCTGTGCATGTTTTAAGACATGAATTTAAAGTATTTGTTTAGTAAGTCCAAGTTTTATGCTCCTCTAGGAATATTTATTCATATATCTGGGAAATTTTCTGTCCTTTCATGTTTCTTTACATGCTTTGCAGTCTTTTATTGAAATTTGAACATTTTGAAAATTATAATATGGCAGCTCAGAAAGCTTTTCTCTTGAGGTTTGTTTTTGTTATTTGCTGTAATATTTTCTAAGTAATATTTCTGAACATTTTTGGTAGGTATATTCTTAGTCATGTATGATATTTAAATCCTCTGTGCCTTTAGTTAGTATTCAGTTTGTATTTTGACAATAGTCTGTATTGTCAAAAGAAGAATGGGGTAGTGGAAGGCTGAGAAGATGGGAGTTAGAGACCATTTAGGTCTTGGTATATGTGCTCTGTGTGTGTGTCATGATTTTTATTTATTTTTAATTAAATAACTTCTTTATTTAAACAACGTGAATTGTAGTTGGGTTTCAGTCATAACAAGAACATCCCCCTTCACCCCTGCAACCTTCCCATCACCAATACCACCAGCTCTTTTCTCCTCTATTCCCTGCATCTTAATATTATTCTAAGTTTACATGGGATGCTTTGCAGAGTATTAAGGTATAAATAAGCTTTTAAAAGAAGGAAATGGTAGGGGCCGGTGTGGTGGCGCTGGATGGTGGTTTGATCCCCAGTCTTCCCATATGGTCCCTCAAGCCAAGAGTGACTTCTGAACACATACTCAGGAGTAACCCCTGAGTGTCACCGGGTGTGCCCCAAAAACTAAAAAAAAAAAAAAAAAAAGGAAATGGCCAATCTGGTTGTATGTGTTTGTGACACAGATGATCAGAGAGAACATTTTATTTTTTCAAAAATAATTTAATTATTAAATGAGGATGTGGAGATATCAGAGATGTTCTGATTAGTGTAAACTTATGTCCTGCTTTGTATCTCCCTTTGCATTACAATTTTAGATGACAGTTGGGTTTTCAAGTACTTTACAGAGGAAGTTTCAAGGTTCATGGTTCAGTGTATCACATAAGTTTTCTCAGAATTGGCCAATAAATATCTCTTAGATGAAAAACATATATATATATATATATATATATATATATATATATATATATCTTAGGTGGTCTTCAAGTTTATTTTTATCATAATTATTTTAAACAACAATGACAAAAATATTTTTATGCTAAATGAAAAAGATTTTCACAGTAAAAAAAAGCACTTATTTCTTAGGCAAATTCAAGAAGATGGTGTTGGCATACAGCTCTTGTGTTAAGCAAAAGCAGGTACAATGTGGAAACACTATAATGGGGATCATATTGTTGACCTTAACATAAGATGGTTTCCCCTTTAAAAGCAGTGTTTTTCAAAGAAAAAAGAAATGTGTTTCTTTATGGAAGGAGCTGCATTGTCATGGTAAGTCATATGTTGGAGGGAAGTTTGAAAATAATATTTAATGTTCCTGGTTGTTTTAAATTTTAAGTAAGGTCATGTATGTAGGATTTTGACCTGAAGACTTAGAACATTTGTAGATTCTCAATAATGTAACCTTGTACATGGGTTCTTAAAATGATGAAATAGTGTTTTTGCTCTTTGATTATTGAGAGAGCAACTTTGGGGCACATTCACTGGTGCTCAGGGATTATTCCAGATGGTGCATTAGGGCACCTTTATACAGTATTAAGGATTGCTGTATGTAAGGCAAATTTCATAAACCCTATTCTCTGTCTCTGTCTCTGTCTCTGTCTCTGTCTCTCTCTCTGTCTCTCTCTCTCTCTCTCACTCTCTCTCTCTCCTGAGTTTTACTCATTTTTATTCTGAGCTTGTCATCATTTTTTTGATAGGAAAGTTGTTTTAGAGAGGCAGGAACATAATGTATAAGGAATAGACAGTGATTTCACATGGAATTAGACTGTGGAAAATGAAATATTATTAGAAATTACTATAAAATCTTTTTCTTTTTCTATCATTATAGTAATTAGTTTGTCTACTTCCAAGAAATGAGAAATTGGTCTACAAATTCTAATTCTTGGACATAGGGCTGGATCCCAAGAGAGAAAGGTATTTTTTTCCAGATTTTTCAATGAAGGAAAAGATTGATGTGGAAATCTCTCTGAAGTTACTGGGCCTTCCTTCCTCTAGTTTATGCCATCATCATCAGTGTTTTCCAGATTCTAAAACCCCCAACACAGTTTAAAATTGGAGAAAGTAATGCCTCCCATATTCCTTTTCCCAAGGATTGCTTTAGCTATTCATGGGTGTTTATTGTTCCAAATGAATTTCAGGAGTGTTTGATCCACTTCTTTGAAAAATGTCATGGGTATTTTTAGAGGAATTGCATTAAATCTGTACAATGCTTTGAGGAGTATTGCCATTTTAATGATATTAATCCTGCCAATCCATGAGCAGGGTATGTGTCTCCATTTCCTTGTGTACTCTCTTATTTCTTGAAGCAGGCTTTTGTAGTTTTCTTTGTATAGGTCCTTCCCCTCTTTAGTTAAGTTAAACCCAAGATATGTGAGTTTGTGGGGCACTAATGTGAATGGGATTGTTTTTTTAATGTCCATCTTCTCTATCATTATTAGTGTATAAGAAGGCCATAGACTTTTGCATGTTTATTGTATAGCCTCCACTTTGCTATATGAATATATTGTTTCTAGAAGCTGTTTGGCAGAGTCTTTAGGGTTTTCTAAATATATTATCATGCAGCCAAGATGCCCTTCAACAGATAACTGCCTAAAGAAACTGTGGTACATATACACAATGGAATATTATGCAGCCATCAGGAGATATAAAGTCATGAAATTTTCCTATACCTGGATGTGCATGGAATCTATTATGTTGAGTGAAATAAGTCAGAGGGAGATAGATAGACACAGAATAGTCTCACTAATCTATGGATTTTAAGAAAAATTAAAGACATTATTGTAATAAGACCCAGAGACAATAGAGTTAAGGGCCAGAAGGACCGGCTCACAATTTGAAGCTCACCACAAAGAGTGGTGAACACTGTTAGGGAAATAACTACACTAACAACTAACATGACAATGTTAAAGAATGAGAGAAGTAGAATGCCTGTCGCGAATACAGGCAGGGGTGGGGGAAGAGGAGGACATTGGTGGTAGAAATGTTGCACTAGTGAAGGGGGCCAGTATTCTGTTTATGACTGAAACCCAACTACAAACATGCTTGTGATCATGGTGCTTAAATTAAGATTTAAAAAAAGAAAAAAGAAATTATCTACTCATTTTATTGGGAAAAAAAGGCCCCCAACACTGATTTTCCTAATATCACATATCAGAATATTATACCATACTAGAGTATGAAGAGAAAACTCTCCAGTGTCTCTTGATAATTTAAAAAAAAAATGAAGAATGAAAAAGTTCTTGTCTTTGAACCAGCACACATTCAATGATACTATCTTACATCCCAAGAGTGGAATGTTTCTCTCATACCATGTTTAATTTTAATACACTTCAAGTTTAAAAAAATTTTTTTGAATGCTTTCTTATCACTTAGGTTTAACCGTGAAAGAGAAATCAGTGTATCAGTGTTTTAAAGATTTCATAGATCTTAAAACATAACTCTCTCACACAGTAAGTAGTAAGTGTTGTGGCTTTTCATTTCACACATGACATGTATGATGGATAGTCTATCTGATATGTCTATTTTATTTAGTGAGGAGGCTAATACCTGTTGATGCTCAGGAGTTACTCCTGATACAGCACTCAGGAATCACTCCTGGCAATGATTGAGGAACCATGTGGGATGCCAGGGTTTGAGCTGGGGATTGAAATCAGCAAGCACCTTACCCACTGTCCTTTTTCTCTGGCCTCTGATATGTCTGTTTTAAAGGCAATTATAAAACTTGATTTTCTCATTCACTGAGGACATGGAATGTGTGAGCTATTAACACTTCTCTCCTTCCTTTAAGCCAATGACTTTCTTTTTTGGTTTTGGTTTTGGCTTTTTTTTTTTTTTTTTTTTGTCCACACCTGGTAGTATTCAGGGGTTATTCCTGGCTCTGCATTCAGAAATTGTTCCCGGCAGGCTCAGGGACCGTATGGGATTCTGGGGATCAAACCCAGGCTAGCCGCGTGCAAGGCAAATGCCCTACCCACAGTGCTATCACTCCCATCCCCAAGTGAATGTGTTTCTTCCTTTAGGTATCAATGGAAAAAATAAAGGCCCACAATTCCCACTTATGCCCATCCCAACCTCACTCACTGCCACCTTCCCTGTGCTAAAATGGGTTCCCCTTTCCATACTGTCCTCACTTCTTGACCATTGATAGCACATGCCACAGCTTTAATTAAAATCCTGTCTATTATCTAGAGAGAGAATATAGCAGATGAGAAGATTGTTAACCCAATTTCAGTCTCCTACATCCTGTTTGGTGCTGTAATCCCTCCCAGAAGTGATCTCTCAACACAGCCAGGACTAAGTCCTAAACACAGTGGGGTATGGTTCAAAAAAATATTTAATGTTATTAATTTATTATTTATTAGTTTATTATTATTAATTAATAATGTGCCTAATAAACTGTTGATGTGGTTTTCTTTCAATGTGTTTTCTACTTCATGGTATTAAATCAGAATCTAATCTTGCCAAGTCCAAATTCATACAGTGAATCTATGAATAGGATCCTATTAGGACTTTTAATTATCCCCTCCATTTGTATGATGGTTTGTACTATCTTCCTTGAGATCTCCAAAGTCTAAGTGGTGTCTCTTTTATTTTACAGATAAAAAACTGAATCTGTGGCTAGGGCTGATGTACATGACTTGCACACAGGAGGCCTGGGGTGGATCCCATCACCACATGGTCCCCTGAACATGGCTGGGTTGAAGCTGAGACAGGCTTAGTGCTTCACTAGGTTTATGGAGCCTAGTAATTGATGAAATGAAAGCTCCAGTCAGACCCCAACTGTCTTAGTCTGCCACAGCTGCATCTCTTCGGAATGGTTTATTTCAGCACCCATGTAAATATTTATAAACATTTTGCCTTTGTTCTGATCTAGTCTATCGTATTGTTTTGACTAATTTATACTGTGCAGCAAATAGGCATTTGCAGAAAATGGACTTTTGCAGAAGTTTCATCTATAGCAGTTTAAAATTCTTTCTTCTTAGAAATTTTCCTCCCTTGCCAGCAACAATATACAATAACAATAAGTTAGCATTTTCCTCTTGTCATCTAACTGCTCTTCTCACTTAACACTTAACACTTCTTTTTTTTTTTTTTTTTTTTTTTTTTTTTTTTTGGTTTTTGGGCCACACCCGGTGACGCTCAGGGGTTACTCCTGGCTATGCGCTCAGAAGTCGCTCCTGGCTTGGGGGACCATATGGGACGCCGGGGGATCGAACCGTGGTCCGTCTCCTAGGCTAGCGCAGGTAAGGCAGGCACCTTACCTCGAGCGCCACCGCCCGGCCCCAACACTTAACACTTCTAACATTCTATTATTATCAGCTTTTCTTTCCCCTTACTGGATTGAATCACAGAACTGCTGCTTCTTTCAATGTTTTATCATCTGACACTTCATAATAAAAAATCCACTGGCCCTATAATTGAGTTTCATCTTTCCAGTGTTTAGAACATTCTGAAATTTTTCATTTCTTAAACAAAAATAACAGCAGAATTAAGTGCGCATTTTCCTAAGGAGATAAAGATTAAAATGTGAAAGTAAATCACTACTAACGTTAGGCCAATAAAAAAAAACACCAAGTTCATGAAGATTACTTTTTGCATTTATGTTGTGTAGTGCAACAGTAAAACCATGGGTATCATATAAAATAAGCCCAAAGCTTTTTGTACCTCAGCTAAAAAAAATCACTTTTGCAGCAGTTGACATTGCGAGGGACTTTGCTTTCTACTATAATGAGGCACAAGAAGATATTTTTTCCACTTTAAAAAATTTAAACAGAAAAAATGTGTTTTCATCTGTATGACTCTCATTCTTTGCCTTCATACAGTCTTTGTCTTCATACAGTCTACAATCACAGCACAGATTGTCTAAGCAAAATACTAATTATGTTTTTGGTGAGATTCAGGTCTTAATTTCCAAAGCATAAAATGTAAGTGGAAAAAATTTTTTTATCCAAAACCTATGAGAATACTAAAATTTTATTATGGAATCATTGGGAAAGGAGAAATGCTTGTTATCATTTTCAAGCTGAATTCTGAAAGGAAAAGGATTTTTGAGATAAGTGTAATTGTATCCAGGTGGGTGTTTATTTATTTGATGATATTTTGGTAGTTACAGTATCAAAAGTAAGTAGGGAAGGAGGGAGGTTTTCCCAAAGGTAGCATTGAGGTATCATGTGTTATCTAGAAAAGTGCTTTTATGATATGAGGGTGGGGAACAGATGTATCATGGTGGTAGAGCACATCCTTTGAATGTTTAAGACCTTGATTTCAGTTCCAGCAGCTGCCTTTTCCCAAAAATGAATGGATTAGAACTACAAACAGTATCATCAGTACACCTCAGTAAAATGTGATTTAAACATACTAAGCTACAGGATGTAGCATTAGGAAGCAAAATAAATAAGCAATTGAGAATAGACCTATGAAATTGATAGCAGTTTGATGTTACAGAACTGTCCTAGTGCAAGAACCAAGAACAGAGCTCAACCCTGATGCAACTGAAAACAAAACAAAGCAAATCTTTATCACACATGGTATCTAAAATCCTGTACCCCTTCAGGATCCACAAATGTTTTCTCAAGAGTCAGATGGGAAATAATCTGGACTTTGTCATTCACAAAGTGTCTACCATTTAACATTACTCACAAAAAAAGAGCCTTCCATGTTATATAAGCCATAAGTGTGTCTCTGGGTCACTCAAACTTTATTCCTGGATTTTGAAAGTCATCTAAGTTTTGTACAAGTCAAAAACACTATTATTGTTGCGGTTTTTATTTTCTTCCTCTCAACCATTTAAAAATATAAAAACCATTCTTAGCTCTTGGAAACAGTCATTGCATTAGATTTTGCCCTGGGGGCCCAGCTTGCTAACCCCAAGCTAGAAAACTGGCTCAGAGGTCTTTAGTTACAGATCCTGTTGTTTCCGACTCTCAATGTCCCTTTTCTGTCTCTGGGTTTTTAGTTGCCACTTACTTCACTTGGATTATTATTGAACAATGCCTTAGAGCACTTATGCCTTAAAGCATTATGCTTAACAAATTCCAGAAGACAAATGTTCCAAGTATCACTGTGGGGATACATTTTAGGATTCCCTAGGATCCTATGACTTCCATGATTTTTGTTAGTGTGTGTGTGTGTGTGTGTGTGTGTTTATTGGGATACATGATCATAATAGTGGATATATAATCTGCTGTATAAAATTGCTGAAATCCTACTTCATTCTGATCTTGAAATGAAAATAATCTGATGTGATGATAATCAAATGTGAGTTCCTACTCCAGAGTATTTTTCATATTCTCTACTCTGTCTCAAGCCCTTTATTCTCTCGTACTATGAACCAAAACAGTCTCTAGCTGTGCCCCACAGCAGGCCAGCCCTTATGATATCATTATGTTTCTTTTCTCTGAAATCTCCATTTAGCATATTTTGCAACATGTTGGAAATCCTCATTAATTTGAGCATTATATGCCTTCATATATTTAAGTATTGTTTTACCTCTTTTTAACTTGATTGACTTTCACAGACATTAAATGTAACATTCATGCTTTATGATTATTATGGTTGTATTTATTCATTTTTCAAATCATTGTTGCATCTTTGCGGGAAAAGGGGCATATACAACCATGCTACAAATCACTCCCAGATGTGCTCAGGAGACTAGAGATTAAACCCAGGACTCATGCATGCGAAACACACACTGTACCCTTTGAATTCCTCTCCCTCTGCTCTTTTCGCTTTTTCTCCATCTCACTTTTCCAACAGACGTCTTGAATATGAATTAAGCAAGGCACTTTGCGACCATGTAGGTATTGAACAAAAATAAATCTCTTTTGTCTTTTTTAAAATATAAGCGTGTCTTATTTTCATGTATACAACATAGTAATTCAATATCCTCATACACCAAGATGTTCACAATAATTCCACCTATTCAAAGCCACAATTGGTTTTGTGTTGTGTTGAGAACTTCCAGCATCCACAATCATAACTATTCTAAACTAAGCACTACAATATCATTTGTTAGTCTTTTTTTTTTTTTTTTTTTTTTTTTTTTGGTTTTTGGATCACACCCAGCAGCGCTCAGGGGTTACTCCTGGCTCTACATCAGAAATTGCTCCTGGCAGGCTCGGGGACCATATGGGATGCCGGGATTCGAACCACCTTCCTTCTGCATGCAAGGCAAACTCTTTACCTCCATCCTATCTCTCCGGCACCATCACTTGTTAGTCTTAATTCTTTATTAGTGTTGATGTTTAACTAACATTAATGTCTGATTATCTTAGACCACCTTTTCTCATTTTCTGTTATTAATTTCCACTGGTTTGTATTTTTATTTTGTTTTGTCTGTTCCTCAAATTTTACATCCTTGTGTTACACAAGATAGGTAAAAATCATCCAATAGTTTACTTTTTGCTTATTTAACTTCACATAATAATTCCTTTGCGCTCCCTCCATCTTATTGCAGGTGGGAAAATTTATCTTTTTATTTTAGTTTTAGTTTTTTGTTGTTTATTTAATCAGATTTGGGTGCTGTTATATCTGGTAGTGCTCATGGGCTATTCTCAGAATGATATTAAGAGCCTCCTGTTGGTGTTCAAGGGACTGACTATTGCAGTGGTTCTGCATGAAGAATTCTCTAGTCCTTTGAGCTATCTCTCTCCCCCCAATAGTTCATGCTTTTTATAACTGAATAATATTTCACTATATAATAACTACATCTTTATCTAATCATTTGAGGTCTCCCCCTAACCCCATTTTAGGTATTATATCATGGCAAAATAAGCAACAGTGTGGATTTTTTTTTTTTTGAGGTAAGGATTTCTAGTTCTCCAAATAAAATACAAAAGTAGGTTTACTGGATTCTGTGGTTATTTTAGTCTTTAGTGTCATCAGGAAACATTAGAGGTGTTTTTTTTTTTCTAATTTGTATTCCCAAGTTATTTCTTTCTTTTACCCTCACTCAGCAAATGCAGCAGATTTTTTTCAAAGAGATACTTTTGGTATTTTAAATACAATAAAAAAATAATCTTTCTTCAAATGATTAAAGTAAATGTTTGGATCTAATGTGATAGAATCTTCTTTCAGATGATATATTCCCTTTTTCTGTTTCAAAATAGAAGAGGCAAACTCTTGTATGTATATCATGGCATTTTAGATTAAGTCAACCCTCAAAAAAACTGAGAACTATGAAACAAACCAGCATTGAAGGAGATATATCGTTGGAAAATGAACAATCCCATGAAGCTATTTTCTGAGTAAAGTGAGTTTAATCATTTGTCTTCCGTGTCAGATTTTTTTTTTTTTTTTTTTTTTTTGGTTTTTTGGGCCACATCCGTTTGATGCTCAGGCTTACTCCTGGCTAAGCGCTCAGAAATTGCCCCTGGCTTGGGGGGACCATATGGGACACCGGGGGATCGAACCGTGGTCCTTCCTTGGCTAGCACTTGCAAGACAGACACCTTACCTCTAGCACCACCTCGCCGGCCCCCCATGTCAGATTTTTAAGGAGGAAAGGTCACCTCATATTAGAGAACAAAGTACCAAAGTTGGTTCCTTGACTGTTGATTGGACTATAAATGTGGTTGTTATAAATTACGTCCCCCCCAAAAAAAATCTATTTCCAAATAAGCAGCTCCCATTTTCACTTGAAAATCTAAGTTAAACAATTGTTAAGAGCT
This sequence comes from Suncus etruscus, assembly GCF_024139225.1. Classification (NCBI taxonomy): domain Eukaryota; kingdom Metazoa; phylum Chordata; class Mammalia; order Eulipotyphla; family Soricidae; genus Suncus; species Suncus etruscus. The sequence continues at coordinate 112,409,744 of NC_064849.1, read as the reverse complement.
CTCTTCATTCATTATATTTAATTACAGAATGGTTCATCCTTTTCTGTTTTAGAGTACTTGTCATTAGAGCTTGCTCTGTAAAAGGGCTCAAGTTGAGTGCTGGTTGCTCAACCAGTCAGTAAACAGCATGGAACAAAGCACTGACTTTAGTTTGAAATCTAAAGGGGCCAGAGATACTTCAAGAATTAAGGCACATCTTTGCATGACACTGGGCCCATTTTAATCATTAGCATGACATATGGTCCTATAACTCTCATGAGTAAGAACTGAGACCACCAGGTCTGGCCCCCAAAAGAAAAGACATCTAGTCGTCAGCCCCCCAAGCAATGACCCTAATGGCCCCTGGTATTATAGACCTCAGCAGCATAGCATAGCCTGGCTTAAGCTCTGAGCAGTCCAGCCCAATTGACAAAGGATTCCTGGGAAGTCGTCTCAAATAAAAATGATTTAATTAAATCTAGTTTTCTGTTAATGTTGAATCTAGTGAAAATTAAATTATTGTTTTGTTGCGTAGATTGAGCAGTATTATACAAATAATGTTTTTCTAGCAACTTCCACGTAGCAAGTATTTTATAACTCCTATTGTAATTAGCAAGATTTTTAAGACTACAAAAGGGCTTTTTTTTTTTTAGCAATAATTTCAGTCAGAGACACTTCTAAGATTAAAGAAAAAAGTTTAAATTAATAGCCAGTTTTCTACCAAATGGAGTGAAGATGTTGTTGTTGTTGTTGTTGCTACTATTGTAGTTGTTATTTTTGTCATTGTGTTGTTAAAGACCGTTAGCCACAGGCCCTGTGTTTTGAGTTTTGAGAGTTCTGATCATTGTCCTGTAAAAGTATCTGACCCAATATTTCTCAATAAACCAAATTCTTATCAATGTGAAGGAATAAGGAGGGGATAAGATTATTGGTTACTTGATCTGAAAACTACTTCGATGACTGTGTGCTACTTAATAAATAAAAAAAGACTAAAATATATTAAAGCAAATTAATTGTTCTTTTAATAAAAATGCACTGAGAACTCAGAATTTTCTGTTTAAATAATGGCTTGACTCTAAAAATCTCTTAGACACAAACTCTAACAGCAAAGCTAATACTTTTGTATTATCTGAATTACCTCTTTTGGGAGGGAATGGCTTTGGGTCACATCCAGTGTTTCTCAGGAAACATTCCCATAGGTGCTGGGATATATATGGACTTACTGAACATAGAACCATAGTTGTCTGCCTTAACCCCCATGCTGCTCTCCTATATTTTTCTTTTAGGAATTTTTAGTACCAGAGTTCTTGTGCTTCTCTCTAGGAGAAAAACTATTAGGTGAATACCATATCTACAAACCTACAACATAGTTATCAGGGCACTTATTTTTTAATGTTCCATTTATTTTATTTTATTTTATTTTATTTTATTTTATTGGAGGGCCACCCATACCCAGTGATTCTCAGGGCATCCCTATCCTCAGAGATCACTCCTGATGGTACCTGGGATTCAAACTTCAGCCTGTGATATAAAAAGGAAGCTCTTCATGTACTATCTTTCCAGCCTTAATTTCTGCCATTCTGTTGTGCTTCATGGCCATCATCTCTCTTGTCCGTTGTATTTTATTCCGAAGTATTCCTACCCTTCTTCCCTTTCTTTCATTCTTTCTTTTTTGTTTGTTTTGTTTTTGGGTCACACCTGGCAGTACTAAGGGGTTACTCCTGGCTCCACGCTCAGAAATCGCTCCTGGCAGGCACTGGGGACCATATGGAATGCCGGGATTTGAACCAATGACCTTCTGCATGAAAGGCAAATGCCTTACCTCCATGCTATCTCTCCGGCCCATTCTTTCTTTTTTTTAATATAAATCTTTATTTAAGCACCATGATTGTGCATGCACCAAGCATGTTTGTAGTTGGGTTTCAGTCATAAAAAAAAAAAAAACTCCCCACTTCACCAGTGCAACACTCCCACCATCAATGCCCCCTCCCCCCTCCCTGCCTGTATTCGTAACAGGCATTCTACTTCTCTCATTTCTTAACACTGTCATGCTAGTTGTTAGTGTAGTTATTTCCCTAACAGCATTCACCACTCTTTGTGGTGAGCTTCAAATTGTGCAACAGTCCTTCCGACCCTCCAGCCCTTAACTCTATTGTCTATGGGCCTTATTACAATAATGTCTTTAATTTTTCTTAAAACCCATAGATGAGTGATAATCTTCTGTGTCTATCTCTCTCCCTCTAACTTATTTCACTCAGTATAATAGATTCCATGTACATCTGTGTATAGGAAAATTTTGACTTCTCTTTCCTGACAATTATATAATATTCCACTGTGTATATGTACCACAGTTTCTCTAGCCATTCATCTGTTGAAGGGCATCTTAGTTACTTCCAGAGTCTGGCTATTGTAAATAGTGCTGCAATGAATATAGGTGTGAGGAAGGGATTTTTGTATTGTGTTTTGTGTTCCTAGGGAATAGCCTTAGGAGTGGAATAACTGGATCAAACGGGAGCTCAATTTCCAGTTTCTAAGGAATCTCTATATTGTTTTTCATTAAGGCTGGACTAGAAGGCATTCCCACCAGCAGTGAATAAGAGTTCCTTTCTGGGGCTGGAGAGATAGCATGGTGGTAGGGCATTTGCCTTGCAAGCAGAAGGACGGTGGTTCGAATCCCGGCATCCCATATGGTCCCCAAGCCTGCCAGAGCGGAGCGATTTCTGAGCATAGAACCAGGAGTAACCCCTGAGTGTTGATGAATGTGACCCAAAAGACAAAAACAAAAACAAAAAAAGATTTTCTTTCTCTCCACATCCTCACCAGCACTGATTGTTCTTGTTCTTTGTGATGTGTGCCAGTCTCTGTGGTGTGAGATGGTACCTCATTGTTGTTTTGATTGGCATCTCCCTGATGATTAGTGATGTGGAGCATTTTTTCATGTGTCTTTTGGCCATTTGTATTTCTTCTTTGAGGAAATGTCTGTTCATTTCTTCTCCCCATTTTTTGATGGGATTGTATGTTTTTTTTCTTATTAAGTTCTGTCAGCACCTTGTATATTTTTGGTATTATTCCCTTGTCTGGTGGGTATTGGATGAATAGTTTCTCCCATTCTTTGGGTGGCTTTTGTATCTTAGGCACTATTTTCTTTGAGGTGCAGAAGCTTCTCAGCTTAATATAGTCCCATCTGTTTATCTCTGTTTCCACTTGTTTGGAGAGTGCTGTTTCCTCCTTGAAGATGCCTTTAGTCTCAATGTTATATAGTGTTTTGCCTATGTGTTGTTCTATATACCTTATGGTTTCAGGCCTGATATCAAGGTCTTTAATCCATTTGTATTTGATCTTTGTGCATGATGTTAAATGGGAGTTTGCTTTTTTGCAAGTGGCTAACCAGTTGTGCCAGCACCACTTGTTGAAGAGGCTTTCCTTGCTCCATTTTGGATTTCTTGCCCCTTTATCAAAGAATAGTTGAATGTATGTCTGGGGAACATTCTTTTTTCTTTCATTCTTTTTTTTGCTCCAGTAATCTGGCTAAGTTCTCATGTTTAGCTCTGTAAGAAAACAAAGATATAGGAACTTCATTTGGCTCATTAGTGTTGGTGAGTGTTGGTGGGTGGGGGGGTCTGATCCATTTCTTCTCTTTTTCCATTTACTGGTTAAGAAACAGTGAGCTCAAATAGAGCCACCTGAGTTGTCTTTCTCTTTCCTTCATTCCAGCCTCTTCCCTGTTTCATTAACTTTATAATGATGAGATCCCACATATGATTAGACTTACTAGACTCCTCCATGTAGGATTACCCTGAAGTTGTAATTGATTCTTGCTTGATTATGACATTTGTTTCTCTCTTCTCCTTTACTTTTAAACATGGAAAACCAAACCATAGGCCCCAATATGCCTTTTTTAACATGAGGATATCCAATGTAAGGTGACTAGGAAGGGAATTTACTGCAGTATTATTCCACTGTCCCCAAGGCTACCTGTCTACATTTCAGATAGAATTTTTCCCCAGAACTAGCTGTTGTTCATAACTAAGAGTTTTTCCCATCTCCATGTTTCTGGGTAGAAAGATTGGTTCATTTTTGCTTTATTTTTTATAAATGATTTTAATTTATTCTGTTATACCTTAGAAGACAGTCTATAGACAGATGTTATTGTGCCAGCTTTGCCTATAAGTTCTGATCTAGCCATAGTAAATATTCACAGTGCCTCTCCAATGGAGTAGGTGTTGTTATCTCTGATTCTTAGGTGGGGAAGGTCAAAGTCAAAAGAGTAGATTTCTGCACAACATGCAGGTATGGAGTGAAAGATTGGAATCAGATACCCACTTCTCTATCTATGGACCCTATGGACTTCCACCTCCCCTCTGTCTTCTCAAGCTGCTTTCTGTAGGTCCCTCCTCACTAGCCCTCCCCTGACTTTTTCTTACTTCATCTACAGCACAAGGGGGGTAGCCTGCAAGGTTTTTCCCAGCACTAAATTTCTATGTTTATGATTAGTGGAATGAGAAGACTACATTTTACTTTAACATAAATTTATTTGACTTTACATTTAGTAGGAATGGCCATATATTTCGAGTTTAAATATATATTTACATAGTTCTGCAGTCGGGAATTTTAGATTATATAAACCTTTTTGTTTTCTCAACTCATTTTTCAGGTGCTTTGGAATTTCACTGCTGTTCTTTTTAACATATGGTGTTTGCAATAGTAAAGTTGAAGGTTTTTTTTATTCAGATGTTAATTTTTTCCCCTTTATTATTCTGTCTGTTTTACATTTCTCCGTGTGCTGAGAATGCCTGAATTGGAGGTAGTTGAAGGCAGTAAAGAAAAGCAAAATTAAGTGATCTATTAAAGTTAAACCCTCAACTTTGAACTAAACAAACTGAATTAAGCTACCAAAAATTGCATTAAGAAGACTTTAAATCCCTAGTTTTAAGAGTTCGTAATCTGAAAGATAAACTGTCTGCTGTTAGTGTACATCTTATTCTCTTGTGCACACTCAATCAACAGCAAATATATCGAGGTTCACAGCTGCAAAATCATAGTGCTGCAGAACCAAGGATAGGGGTGGAGAAAAGGAAGTGGAGACCATGGGAGGCAGCTGGCAACGAACCAGGATTGATTAGGAATGAGGTTGAATTATATAGTGCACCCGGCAGGACTTGCAAGGTGGTAGAAAAGAGTGGCAAGTGCCAGCACAAGCCTATTCTTCAGTCAAGCACTACTGAGCTCAGAATCCATGAAACTATAGACTTTCTGAGCTGTTGGTCCAGGAGCCCTTTTTTATTTGTTTCCCCTTCCTTGTCCATTTCATCCCTAAATCAATACAAGGACTATTGAATTCACTTCAGCCCTTCTCTCAACAACATAACTTCAACAAACTGCTTCTAACTGTGCTTTTCTCGCCTGTTTGTGCATTCGTGATTCTTTGTATACAAACACTTTGTTAGGCCTTAGACAAACAACAGTGAACACAAATAGCACCCAAACTGACAACCCCCAGTGGCATGCATGAGTGAGGAAGTCATAAAGTCTGGGAGGAAACACATTTAATAAGCCAAATAATCAAGAAAAAGGATTCATTGTCCAGAAAGAAAATGCATGTGAGTGGGCTGCTGGGGACACACACTTGATGATTCCTTCTGTGTGTGTGTGTGTGTGTGTGTGTGTGTGTGTGTGTGTGTGTGTGTGTGTGTGTGTGTGTGTGTTTTAATCCCTTCCCTTAGAGATTCCAGATCTCTTGCTCAAACTATTTGACCACTCCCTTCTGCGGGAATTTAGGACCTTTCCTAAATCCTCCTATCTCAGCTGTCTGTCTGTGGAACTGATAATATTTTAAAATGTATTTAAGCTCAAGCCCTGTTAGCTGTTCGGTGCTGTGCCAGGCACAGTGGTGTTCACCGTCTGTGTCTAAGACCTGCAGGATCCCTGCAAGCATCTGGCTCCATTTTCCGTCCTCCTGCCAATCACCTGCTGAGCTGCTGGCTCCCATCCCTGTAAATTGTGGTCTCCCCTGCATGCCACAGCCCTGGGCACTGTCTTCTTTCCTTGTTGCTACTTTCATACTGTCTCTACCATCACTCTGCTGATTAGACTTAGTTTGTTACTGTGTATTAGAAACTTCTCTCATGGGACTGGAGAGATAGCATGGAGGTAAGGCTTTTGCCTTTCATGCAGAAGGTCATCGGTTCGAATCCCGGTGTCCCATATGGTCCCCCGTGCCTGCCAGGAGCAATTTCTGAGCATGGAGCCAGGAATAACCCCTGAGCACTGCCAGGTGTGACCCAAAACACACACACACACACACACACACACACAATTTCTGAGCATGGAGCCAGGAATAACCCCTGAGCACTGCCGGGTGTGACCCAAAACACACACACACACACACACACACACACACACACACACACACAGAAACTTCTCTCCTGGAGGACTTTTCCAGATCCTCCTCTTCATTCCACCACTCCTCACTCATTGACAAGACCTAGAACCCCACCCCCAGTCTTCTTCCCACAACTTTGTCATTCTCAGAAACTGTGGCCCCCAGTAAGAAAATTTGGCCAACTCCCTGGACTCTCAGTTCCTTGCATATCTTCCTCTGGCCCTCTATCCGTTCCTTTCCCTTACTTTGTTGATCTGTTAGATCTTGTCACAGAAAGGAGCTACTCTGCTTGTCAAACTCAGTTTTTAAGTTCACGATTTTAATCCTCACTTCCAAATTTTCCTGTGCACTCTCTCTCCTCCCTCCCTCCATGTGACTGAGCAATGACTGGAGCTCAGCCAATCCAGGCAGCCTTTCATTCACTTGATAACTGTATGGCTCCAGAAACCAGGAATTTCTTGAAAATTAAAAATTTGATTTTTCCTGGTCAGTTTTCTGGAGAGTATTAGTCATTACTTTTACCTCCTCTTACAAACCTCACTGCACCTCCCACCTTCTCCATATTTTCACTCTCACTAGGAAAATAGAACCTTTCCATCAGAAAACTTCATTCATTTCCCAAGACCAGTTAGTCTACTGCCTTCCCTGCCTTGCTCCCTTTTCCCCTCATCACTACAACAGTGACGCTTCCTTTCTGGCATTAGTCCATTTCACACCTCCTAGAGTGAAATATGAAACATGATTGATGGTCTATGGCCATTTAAGTAGGGGGTGATGAGGTTAGGAGAGAGGGAGGAGTGTTGGGGTGTTTGGAAGGATTGAGATGAGTACACTGCTGATGGGTGTGGTATTGGAATTATGTACATGATAAATCATTATTTATAATATTGTAAACTATAGAATGTCTCCTACTCTCCCTACTCTCACCAGCTTTTTTATTGATGTTGCCAGCTTAGCTTTACAGTCAAACTTACTGGACAGGCTGTTCGTGATCGATCCAATTTCCTCAGCTCTCATTCCCTCTCCCAGCACATAGCTTATCCTCTGACCGCATTCCTAAGCTGTGGGTCCACACTTCTGTAAGCACGTTCCTTTCCTCGGCTCTGTTGTCAGAGTTTACACACCTTGAAACTTTTTCCCATCTATACTCAACACCTAGGTGATATCATCTTGCCTGTGGTTTTATTTTTATTTATATTTTATTCACTCTGGCTTCTGGCCACACCTGGTTGTACTTACTCCTGGCTCTATACTTGGGAATCACTCCTGGTGGTTCTCAGGGAACCATATTTGGTGCAGGGATCAAACTGCTATTGGACGTGTGCAAGGCAAGTGTCCTACCAACATACTATTTCTCTGGTGGCTCCTGCATCTTTAGCTGAACCACTTCACTTCCTCAGCCTCTCCATTTATGTGCTATTCTTAGCATCTTATATTTAAAGCCAAAAGATTTCTGGACATTCCCCACTGCTGCCTCACTCAGACCCTCCTCCTCTGCCAACATTTCCCTCTGAGTGGCAATAGCATCTTTTCTGCCTGTCCCCACTGCAGCCGCCACATTTACCCTATTACCCAACTCTTTTCTATCCTTGTCCACATTGACTTAGATCAGTTGTCTTTATTGTCATAATTAATCCAACTGCATGTAAAATAATAGCCTAGTTCAAGTCATCCCTTCCCACCTTGATTCTTGTCATGGAATTCTGCTTGTGCATTCTACTTTCACTCTTGCTCTTTGTTAGGCATCTTAGCTGCAAAATTTTATAATCACTGAATCATGTCACTACACTTCCCTGCAAAAAAAAAACTCCCATCAGGGCTTCTTTTGATATATAGAATAAAGGATGCTCTTGACCCAGTTACTTTATCCCTTCCCAGTTCTCTGACTTAACTTTCTTCAGCTTTATCATTTCATTATTATCTTGTGGGAGATGGTTGAGGCCACACCTGTTGGCTCTCTGGAGATATTCTATGCTTGGAGGTCACACTTGCTCCCAGTGGTACTTAGGAATACAGTATTTGGTATTGAATTGATGATAAAATTCCATTTTAATGAAGAAGAAAAGATAACTTTCAAGGAATACTCTTATCCTAGACCTTGTGTGACTCTCATTTCTGGTTAGATATCACCTCCTCAGAGTAGATACCTCCTTGATACTCTCTATCACAAAGCTACCTGGTCACTCCTGTCTTCAAAAATTATTCTGGATAATGTTTCATCTTTTTTTCTTTTTATTTCATATAGGAGCATACCTAACATTGTTCAGGGGCTACTCACAGCTTAGTGTTTGGGAGTTTTTCCCAACAGGGAACCATGCAGTTCCAGGAATCAAACTCAGAGCTCTGGGATGCAAACCATACACTCTACCCATTGAACTATCTCTCTGACCTTAGTGCTGTGCTTTCTCTTCATGCTCTAATGCTCTTCAGAGCATTATCATCAACAGAAATTGTATTTTATATTTCTCTCTCTGGAAAATCTATTTCAGATTCCATCATCCTAATCGAATCTTACCTCCAGGCAGTACCTTGTCTGTGTTACTGCTGTATTCTGGCCACAAACTTGAAATGAAAAGGTCTCAGTCATAGTGCCTTTAGAAAACTAGTAATTCTGAGCCCTCCCACTTCAATATGTTTTCTTTGGTGCTGCCTCTGCAATTTTGCTAATTAAACCACCCATTGAGCCATCAGTGGAATGTGCCAGCATTAGAGTGTTGGACAGTGTTAAATTATGATGTCCAAATGCCTCCAAATTCTAGGGTCTTTAAGCAATGTGGGCTCCTTTTTTGTTCATGTTTCCCTATCCTTCAGAGGCCAACAAGACAGCCCACTTGTTGGTGTATAATCAGGCTAAGAACAGCCCTACCTTAAACATCCCCCTTATACTGAGGCAAAGGGAAGACTACTGGAGTGGGTGGCAGTGGTCTTGTTTGGCAATTAAGTTCTTTGCTTATGGTTTCTTTTCACAATTTCTTGATCCATTTTGGGCACATGACTGCTGGGAACTGTGTAATTTACTCCTATCTGATGTTCAAAGCAGAGAGCCAGAAAATTCAGGGACCAGCACTTATGACCGCCACAATCAAGATACAGAAAATTTTAAAAGTCAAAGGAGAAATAGCTCATTCTTTAAACTTTTGTCTTGATAAAAATCTCAGTAACCAGTGTATATTTCTTTTACTTTTAAAGATTACATATGCATTTTTCTTTCCTTATGAAATTTGTGACTTGTACATGAAATAGAATAATGGATTGCCAAACCTTCACAAATGTTGATATTTGCCATCTTTCTTTTTTTTTTAACTTTATTGATTGATTGGTTGACTGGTTGGTTGGTTGTTGGACCACACCCAGTGGTGCTCAAGGGTTGCTCCTAGCTCTGCACTCAGAAATTACCCCTGGCAGGCTGGGAGACCACATGGGATGCCAAGAATTGAACCAGGTCCCTCCCAGGTCAGCATGCAAGGCAGTCACCCAATCGCTGTGCTATCTCTCCAGCCCCTCCTTATTTCATATCAGTAATTTTTTCAGCAGCAACTTTGAAAGAAGCTATTTGATTCTATTCCTTCTCCTCCCTTCTGAGGGATGACAGCTATTTTTAATATGGGATAAACTATGTGGGATATGCCCTACCTGCCAGTCTGCTGATTCAGTGAAAGAACCTGAAGAATTGATGCTGCTCAGTCCCTGTACTGCAAAGGATAGCTGGGTCATCTCTGTGGTGCTGAGGTCCTCAGGACCATACCTGGTGGTGTTCAAGGACCTCCAAGGCTGAAATCAACTATGCTCAGGGCCCTGTGTGGTGCTTGGGCTTGAACCTGAATCAGGCACATTGTAGGCATGTACTCTAACCACATTTTACTCATGAGCCCTAACCTGGCCCCAACTTTAAACCTTTTTTCAAATGTTTCATAAGAAATTGCACAGATTCCACTTTGAGATATTATATATATGTACATAATGTGTATTCCTGCACCTATCTCTGAAATACATGGAGTACTCTAATTATTTCTCATCTGTCTTCAAATGTCTTCTAGAATCCCTCTTCAAATATCTTCTAGAATTATCTTAGTCTCATACATGACATAAGTAATATTTATTCCCGTATTGCCATATGTTACTGGACATCTTTGAGCATATCTGTCTGTGATACCATTTTAGATTTCAGCCTATCTGTGAGTGCTTTCTTGCAATTCTGTGTAATGAGTACAAAAAAAAATAAGTACCAAAAGGCTGAAGATAGTGGGAAGTTAACACCCTGAAGAGCAGTGGCTGTTCCTAGGTAGGAGAGGAGATTAGAAAAAAGAGGAAGAAAAAAGAAGAGGCCATTGACCACTGACACTGGAATCATTGATAGTGTCTGATCTTTGCCTGACCAGGAACAGGTAGGTATCTGGCTTTCTGTCATCTAGTAGGTGACAAATAGTGAATGAAACTTGAAATGGCAGATATTGTATGGGTCTCTATTGCAGACAAACCAGGTCAAGATTTATTTCACCAGAACTATTGGAGTTTGTTTCTGGTATTCTTTGGCTAACCCGTAAGTGGCTATCATTTGCCTTCATGTACTTGGCTGAGACTCATAAAGCATGTTTTGACTCATAAGAAAATAATTTAAACACAATAATCCTTGCTTTGCTTTTTAATGACATATCCATTCTGTACGCTTTTCTTCATGAACTTATCTAACCTCTTTTAAAAAGAAAACTCCACTCAGATGTGGAAATTTATTTATCTGTTCCATTCTGTTCTTCTCTAAGAACAGTAAGTTTTCTGTGGATATAATCCTGGCTTTTTTTCAAGCCTGTGGACAAATTTTATTTTGAAATTGTTTGTGGTTTAGTGATATGTAATGTTCAATTTCCTCATATTTTAAATATTTTCTCTCAGAAAAATCATTCATAGAGGAAAAAGAGAGAGGAAAAAAAGAAGAAAAGAATGATTAATGATTTTTATTTAACAAATAGCGTTCTCAAATAAATCACTGAGGTTTTATAAGCTAGAAGTCACTCAAGTCTACGCATTATTGTGAAAATAATAAAATATTCATCTCACAAGCAGTTCAAAGGAACCCCATTGACTAAACTTGGTAATTAATCAGTAAGCTTTACTGAGCAATATAATAAATTCTTTTCTTGTAAAAGCTTGACCTAGTACAGTTTTCGTTGAAGCAGTTTGCTTTTACAGTACAATAAAACTACAAAGACATTTTGCGAATTAAGTCAGCTGTATGATGTGATTATTAAACTATTTGCTGTTAAATGTGCATTTAAATTATTGGACGCGCAGAAGAATTGACAGCACATTTGAAATGGGTTTTCTAGTTTTCATTTAGGCATAATTGTTTCATAAGTTAAGGATACCAGTGAAGTGCGTATATGTGTCTCCTTTCTATAAGTATTATTACATAATCATCCTGTTAAATGTTGAATCATGACATCTAAATTCTACTTCTACAGAATTTTATAAATAACTTAGTATAGTGATTTGTACTGTAATTGATAGTATAACATTAAATGCATGTGATTATATGAAGCCATGCATAATGTGGGAATTTCTGTTAACTTCATTACCTATTGAGTAAAGATTTTCCAAGTACATGTACATAACTCCCACTAATGTAGCTGGCTTTTGTGTAATTATCTTTGGAACGTTAATTCCTGCTCTTGATACATTTCAAAGTGTGGTTTTATGAAATTACTAAAAGGTAGAAAAGTTTGTGGTTTTTTTTCCTTTCAAAAAATTAAATAACTTCCCATCTCTACTACTTTGGAGGTTAAACAGTACTGCAATACTTAGTTGGCCTAACTTTAAAGATTAAGGTGTTTTGTTTGTTTGTTTCATTTTTGGGGTGGGTTTTTTTTTTCTCAAGCAGATATCAAATGTTTGTAGGTTTTCGTTTCTGGATAAAACTCTGCATAGCATATCTAAATGTAGCAAGCAAAAATATTATAATGAATGGTTTCTTGAACCCAAAAGCCAGGAGGCTGACCCCCAAGCAACATTATGTTGTTAGACTCCTTCTTGCTTTCAGGAGAACCAAGTGTTGTAGAATAAAATGTGAGTGATGCAGAAACTGGGTTTCCAAAGATATATTCTTTTTTTTTTTTGGGGGGGGGGGGTTGGGTCACACCTGGCAGTGCTCATGGGTTACTCTGGCTGTCTGCTCAGAAATAGCTCCTGGCAGGCATGGGGGACCATGTGGGACACCGGGATTCGAACCAACCACCTTTGGTCCTGGATCATCTGCTTGCAAGGCAGACGCCGCTGTGCTATCTCTCCGGGCCCAATATATTCTTAATAATGAAAATGTAGTTACTTATTTTACTTAGAACCTTTATAGTAAACTAGAACTTTTAAGAATAAAGATGCCCAAGATTATGTTTTTATAGCTGTTAATAGTTTTCTAAACTCCTTAGTTTGAGTTTGTTGATTGATTTTGGGCTTGGGGGCCATCTTAGGTGGTGCATAGTGGTCACTCCAAATTCAGTGCTCACAGGACTTTGTGTTGGGGTATACATCTTGTGTCTATTTTTTGCAAAGCATGTACACTAATTCACAGAACTATCTCCCCCAACAATCTCCTGATTTGCCTGACTTACAAATGACTTAAAGTCATGAATATTTGGGAGAAATAAACATATTTGAGCAATCTATTCTTAGGACTTTAATATAAAATATTTTCTATGATATTAGAAAAATTTTAAAGCTCAGAAGGCAAATGGGGAGCCGGAGCGATAGCACAGAGGTAGGATATTTGCCTTGCACGCAGCTGCCTAAGACAGACCTGGGTTCAATTCACGCATCCCATATGGTCCCCCAAGCCTGGAGCGATTTCTGAGCTGATAGCCAGAAGTAACCCCAGAGTATCACCGGGTGTGGCCCAAAAAACCAAAAAAAAAAAAAAAAAATAGGCAAATAGGTAAATAAATTCAAACAGCAAAAGTTATCTCCTAACATGAAAGAAAGCCTTCATCAACCACAGAAAATTTGTGGAGCAGAACTTTAATGGCATATTAGTAACAAGCCAAAATTAGGAAGAAGGGATCTGAGATGTCAGCATTAACATAAACTATAAGATTATGGGAAGATACCAGAATAAGTAATACTTTCTTAAAGAAAATTATTAGAAAAATCATGGCTCCCAAAGTAGAAAGAATGGTCAAAGCACTTGAAGAATATTAGAAATAGCTTTTTTTTTATTCACTGTGACAGTAAATGTATTTGGAGCTCTTCCTAAGCTTAATGTGTTTAATGAAGCTTGAAATATGCTTAATTTGTGTAGGTTAGAGAAGCATATTCTAGAAGAAATGCAAGCAAGATATTATTTGGGGCTGAATCTAAGAATATTCATGGTGACTGACTTAGTGGGATTCCCTTCTACTTGAAAGAATTTCAGTGTCATTTTGTGATTTCAATGTCGTGTTGAGAAAATTTTCTGTGGAGAACATGGAAGTCTTTATCACAGAAAAAAAATCATTCCACTTCTTTCAGAATTTACTCTTAACAGAGAAATGATAAATAAACAATAATATAGCCAGGAGACAAAATGACGAATGTCTTGAACACCAGTAAGACATTTAAAAAGATTTAGTTCAAGACCCTGGTTCTAGTCCTCAACACCATACCTGAGCACTGTCAGGAATCATTCCTTACCACAGCCAGAAACTGCTCTGAGGCCTAGTGGTTGTGGCCCAAGCCCAACCCCACCATCTAAAAGAAAGATGCTTTGAAAGGATTGATTCACCTCAAACAAAAGATTAACATGTGAAAATAATATATTGATTATTTGTAATGAGATGTATACAGCATATTTTGGAAATGCAACTTGATTTTTCAGTTCCTTGAAACAAAAAATATGAAGAATTAACAACTCTCAAGCAACCACATTTAGGTCATTAGGAGTAGCGATACAGACTAGTTGTTCAATAAAGGGTTCTTTGTTTCACAATCAGTATATTTCAGTTCAATTTTTACAGTTTTTGGCAGAATATTAACTAAAAAGAAATATGGATAAATCACCTTCAATAACTAAAAAAAAAAAAAACCTAAACTAAATGTGAGGAGTTAGGTTAGATGAGATGTACACATGTGAGGAAAAATTAAAATGTCCCTGAAGTACAGGTTTATATAATCTCCTAGGTTCTGTATACTATTTAAATTGAGGGCATTATGTATGGATCAAGAAAATTATTTTAGAATTGTTGTATTGTCTGAGTCTCTGACTATGAACCCTGACTGGTATTTCAAACTTTCCTGTGAGTGAATATGAATACTGGTCTGACTTGGAGATGAGCAGCCCTGGGAAATGTTTCCTCCCAAGTGGCAATTCGAGTACTGTGGTACCAGTTGTGCCATGCTCGACTGGGAAGTCCCTTCAAATTCCTGTGCTTTCTCACCATTCCACCGCCTGCCCTGGATTGCACAGACTTGGCCCCTGGTATTATTGTTATGTTGTTAGGGTTTGTTGTTATTTTGGTACTCATTTTACACTTCCATTAGGATCTTTCTGTTAATTATTCAAATGTTGCTTAAACCACTGACCTCAGAATTATCCTCGAAAAGAAAAAAACAAAACAAAACAATGTAAGTATTCTAAATGCTAAGTGAGACTCTGTGTGTGTGTGTGTGTGTGTGTGTGTGTGTGTGTGTGTGTGTGTGTGTGTGTATGTATGCGCGTGCGCATTTGCGTGCATGTGCTTTACTTATTCCATGATAACCTTTTATCTCCTGAACACTTAATTTGTCATTTAGGACATTTGTGGTTAGGAATAGAAGGCCCATTTTGTAATTGGTCACCATGCCAGAGGTGAAAACCATTGACATTGAGCCTCCAGGGAGCGAGAGCTCTTGGCAGGCTTCTCTTTCAGTGGGTGTTTTTTTCAGTTTTGTCAGGTCTGTGTTCCCTTGGGGGAATTTGTACCCAAAGAGTATTGAGGTTTCTTCTGTTGATTTTTTTTTTTTCCACAAAAAAGCATGTGTTTTCTGCATTCCTATTTTATGGTTCCCTGCAAAGGAGGAACAGTTTCTTTCCTTATTTGGTTTGGATTTGATTAGCAATGCTTGGGATTAGTTTAGTCTTTTTAAAGTATAGCAAATGAAAGGTAGCAGAGGATGGTGGAAATAGCACTGGGCAAGGAAGCAGGGACAATTTTGATTCCAGATTGCTCTCTAGTTAACTCTGCAAGGGACTTCTTACTGCTCACTTGAATCCCATCATCAGGTTTAATATAGATGAAAGATCTGGATAAATGAGAAATTTGGGTAGTCAACCTTTAGTGCTTTTCAGAATGCTATAATCCTTATATTATTAGTGATAGTACAACAACTGCAATTGCAGCTATGGGATACTTTATACATGTTTACATCTTCCTCAGCAACACTAAAGGATGCTTGTGTATAGTTTTTCGGAGAAGGATACAATGGTTAGATTGCTGTTATACACATAGCAATTGGCATAGTCAAGACCAAAATTTATTTGCATCCTCTCCTCTTTTGTTGCCTAATACTCAGATTACCAAGGGTTAGACCAAAGTGTATTAATCATTAGGTTTTAGAATGCTCCAGTTTCAATTTTAAAATTCCACTTTACCATCATCTAGACTTGTGTTCACAGGCATATTCTTACTCCTTTCTCTGAAGATTGATAAACTGTGACCTGGGCAAAATCATATCTACCTCATGAAATTGTTGAGAAGATATGCACAAAAATACGTCAAGGATAAGGTACTAAGTGCATAAAGTGGAGGAGCAAGTGGTGTATGAAGTGGAACAAATGGTGCTAGGAAGACTGTATAACCATAGGCAAAAAAAAAAAATTGAATGTTTCCTTACATCACACTACATATAAAAGTTAATCTAAAGTATTTTAAAGAGCTAAGGATTGACCAGATTGCATATAATACAATAAGGAAAACACAGAACTCTCTAGGATATGGACTTCAGGAGATGTCTTCATTTACAAAGACATTTACAAAGACAACAAAAGCGAGAAGGAACGAATTGGGACTATATCAAATTAAAAAGGTTTTGCATGGCAAAAGAAATTCAAGCTAAAATAAAGATTCCCAACTTTGTGAGAGAAAATAATTAATATATGATAAAGTGGATAAATGGCTAATATCCAAAATATATAAAGTACTCACAAAAACTCAGCTAAAAAAAAGAAAAAGAAAATGAAACATCAATCTCACCAAAAAAAAAAAAAAAAAAAAAAATGAGGAAGGAAGGCCAGAGATAGTACCAGCAGTAAGATACTTACTTTGCACACACCTGACTGGAGTTGATTCCACCCACCTCCACCCCCAGATAGTTTCCCAAGACCTCCCGGCAGAGCCCGAAGTAGCCTTTAGCAGAGCGTGCCCCCCACCCCCCAAAATGAGAAGAGATAAATAGGTACTTCCCTGAAGGGGACATATGGACAGGTGGTAGGAGGTGGGAAAAATTTGTTTGTTTATTACCAGGGAAATGCAGATCAAAATGACAATGAGATATCATGCCAAACCACTAAGAGTAAAAAATATTAAAAAAGACTATAAAAACCCAGTGTTGGGCCCGGCGGTGGCGCTGGAGGTAAGGTGCCTACCTTGCCTGCGCTAGCCTAGGACGGACCGCGGTTCGATCCCCTGGTATCCCATATGGTCCCCCAAGAAGCCAGGAGCAACTTCTGAGCGCATAGCCAGGAGTAACCCCTGAGCGGCACAGGGTGTGGCCCAAAAAACAAAAAAAAAAAAAAAAAAAAAAAAAACAAAACCCAGTGTTGACAGGGATAGATGAGAAAAGAAATACTCATCTGCTGTTAGTGAGAATGTTGTCTGGTTCAACCCTTACAGAAAGCCATATGAAGTCTTCTCAGAAAAATGTAAGAACCATTCCTTAGTACCTACACCTAGAAAACTCATACAAAAAGATGTACGTATCATATCTGTGCTCATTACAAGACAATAGACTTAATATTGAAACAATCCCAATGACAGTGAACAGATAAAAATTTTGTGGTACATGTACACGTTGGACTGCCATACAATTATAAGGAAAGTTGAAATCATGCAGCTGACTACAACATGGGCAGAACTGAAGGGCATCCTATTAAATTAACTATGTCAGAGAAAGAAGGACAGGTACTGGATGATCCCACTCATCTGTGAAGTATAAAGAGAAAAAACAAGGATACATACAGACATAATGATGACAAATATGGCTTTAAAGTATAAAACAGATTACCAAGCAGTAGGGGGATGGGGAGGGACATGAAAAGAAGTGGAAGAGATATGACATAAAGACAGTGGTAGAAAAAAAAAAAGACAGTGGTAGAGTTCTTGGGCAATTTGGTGATGGTGAAGATGTAATAACTATACATCAGCACACTTTCATAACTTTGATCCCTAAACTATTGGGACAGGAGTACAGAGGGGAGAGTGCTTGCCTTATATTCAGTTGGCCCAGGTTCAATCCCCAAATGATCTCCCAAGCTACCAGAAATAATCTTAGAGCCTAGAGCTCTTGAGAAGTAAGCCCTGAACACTTCCAGTTGTAGTCCAAAAACCAACAAAAAACTAAGTATAAATGTTACCTAAACTATAATAATTCTCTTCAAAACATATTTCAAGGACTGAACATGTGCATATATAAATCAAGTGGTACTTTTTGCCTTTGCTTACATTGGCAATCATTTTATTTTATTCATTTTGTATATTTTGCTTAGTTTTTGCTGCTTATTACCAAGGATGAACCGAGGACTCAGGTTTACAAAGCACATCCTATACCACTGAATATATCTCCAGCCTAGGATTGTAAATGCCAAGAAAGGATGTCTAATGAAAACATTTATGCAAGGAAATGTTTTCTAAGTTCCATATTTGTACCTCTTTCCAGAAACTGATTCATTCAGAAGTTATTTCTCTCTCTCTTTTTTTTTTTTTTTTTGTTTTTGGGCCACACCCGGCGGTGCTCAGGGGTTACTCCTGGCTGTCTGCTCAGAAATAGCTCCTGGCAGGCATGGGGGACCATATGGGACACTGGGATTCAAACCAACCACCTTTGGTCCTGGATCAGCTGCTTGCAAGGCAAATGCCACTGTGCTATCTCTCCGGACCCCAGAAGTTATTTCTTATGTTTTCTTTTTTTTTTTTTTCTTTAGGATTACAAACACTAAGGTCTGTAATCATCTAGACATAGAACCTAGGGGTTTTTTGGATGTCTATGGCAGTGCATATAAAATCTGTCAAACAGGAATAGATCCTCTTCCAATAGACTATCTCTACCAACCCCCAATGCACCCAGAAATCCAGAAATTTTTAACACAGTTCTAGGACCACAGTGATAGCACAGTGGTAGGGTGTGTGTGTCTTGCACGCTGCTGACCCAGAATGGAAGCGGGTTCGATCCCTGGCATCTCATATGGTCCTCTGAGCCAGGAGCAATTTCTGAATGCCACCAGGTGTGGCCAAAAAGAAAATAAAAATAAAAATCGGTTCTAAGAACTTCTCAGCAGTATCTGTCTAGAAGAGTGCTGAGTACTTTCCCAGGCATTGAGTCTTTGTCTATTTTCAATCCTCACTCTTTAGGGCAATATAAAGATCTAACAACTGTGAATGAAGTGATACCACTAAAGGACAGACTTCCTTGTGCACATATTAGTCTCATAGTTGTAGCTGAATAGGATTCTGTTAATGTGTCTGACTGTCTCTCTCTCTCTCTTTAGTCAATAACCTTAAACAATTTAAGTCAAAAACTTATCATTACTTTTATCCTCCCAGTGGATCTGCTTATTAGTAGACACTGGATAAGAGTAGGTATAAAGAAAACAACTGCAATAAGTGGGAAAGGTTTCCAAGAAAAATTGTTAGAATGGGAGTGTTTACCAAGAAATAAGCAACACCCCAGGGACTGGTGTTATTTAATCATTTGTGTTTTCACATTTGTCTCTTCAGTGGCTTAATGCTTCTCTCAGGCACTGCCCTGCAACCTTCAAGTGGTCATCAGAGGCATTAATTTTGACCTACTATCCTATTCAGTCCCTGTTTCTCCCTTCTATGCTGTGTCTGTATTCAAGACATTTCTGCAAAATGCCACTCTGGGAAAGGGCTCTGGATTCACCCCTGTGAAAACTCTTGCCTGCATAATTAGCCTAATTTTTAAAAATCAAATCATAGCAGTCATTGTCCCAGTATGTTTTCACTCTGTGATGTTACCAGCTCGAATATTGAATTTGAGGCGGTAAACCTTCCTAAAGAAAGATGTATGCTGTGCTTTATGCATCATCACTGGAAGAATTTTGCTTTGAAGCCCAGTGTGAACACTTAATTTTTATTTGCTATTATAAAAGAGTCTCTTTGAGCTGACAAATATGAAAATATGACTGTGATTTCGGCAGAAGTCCAGAAACTTTAGAGAGAATGATGCTTTTATCTTTGGAAGTCTTTTGACTACTGCATTATTCTATTAATAGATAGAGAACGGGTACTAACATCCTCTATTGGAACTGGTCTTTCTACTAGAATACTAGGGAAAGCTGTATTTGCTCAGTATTAAGAATAATTGTATTTATTCAATTTCTGTCTTTGGGTAGCTGTTAAATTTACTTGAAAGCTCTGTGTAGCCAAGTTTCCAGGTTTTTATTTTCTTTTGTTTTCTTTTATTGTTGGTTTTATTCACTAATATAGTCTTCCAAGGAATCCCATTTTATAAAAAGTTCTTTAATGTTGATGTGAAGTACATACTTGGCTTTCCATGAAATGACAGTTAAGTAAGCCTTGAGCTAAATGGCAGCTTCCTCACCATCTAGGAATTGTACATAAGTCTTTAAAGTCTGTTAATATGTCCTTCTCCCTGTGCATTGGCTTGTTTATACAAGCCAACTTGTCTCACAATATTCTAATGGGTCAAAGATCTAAAAACTTAATGAAGGATTCAACAGCACTTCAGTAGAAATATTTTCATAGATCAACTGAAGGCAACATTTCTAAGAACATCTATCGAAAGTCTTCATTCATCACTATGATAATACCCATGTTTATTTAGAACCCTAAGTGAAATTTTAATAATTTTAATAATTTCCTTCTCATGAAAACGGTCAGAGTAAAAGAAAATGAATGATTTTACCAACCCAGACTCATTTTAAATTAGAGCTAAAGATTCTGCCCACACAGGAGAAGTACATAATTTAGGGAATCTTCAAAATCTAGATTTATCCTCTGGGCATTGCTATTTAAGCCAGATTTTAGAAATATCCTGCAGATATTATTGTGAACATA
Source organism: Suncus etruscus (assembly GCF_024139225.1). NCBI lineage: Eukaryota > Metazoa > Chordata > Mammalia > Eulipotyphla > Soricidae > Suncus > Suncus etruscus. The sequence goes on along the minus strand of NC_064849.1, from coordinate 112,389,128 downwards.
AACTACATCAGCCATCACCTTCTAAAACCAAGTGAGCTACTTAGAGGAAAGCAGAGAGTATAAAGGGAAGAAATCTTTTAATTCGATGTATGTTGATATGATCTGTGTAAGTATTCATTTTATTAGATTTGAATGCTGCTTCCTTATCTCTAGTGATAAAGCCTTTTTCCTAGGAGTGAAGGAATGCTGTCCAAACTCTCCCTTCCTCTATCTCTGTCTCTTTCCCTTCTAGATTCAGGTTTTGACTGGGGTTAATTTTACCTCAGGCCTCCAAGCCCTAAGTTTGGAAAATACTTAGTGAGCATGAAGCAAAGGTGAGTTTCAAGTTTTGGGAAAGGCTCCATTTGTCTCAAGAAGTAATGTCAGAAATACAACAGAATCATGATTCTATTCAAAGTAAAATTTTTTCATATGCTGTTTTTTTGGATTGTAAACTAGACCATTGGCTTTGTGATAATTCTGAGTCTAAGGATTTTGTGTTTATATAAGTCCTCTCAAAATAAACCCAATGGAAACCAATAAAATTGGAGGCATCTGGGAGTTGAGGATTATGAAAAAAACAGTTCTTTTTTCTGAAGGGAGCCTGAAACTGATGTACTCAAATTGTGCTTTGCCTACTTCTTCTCTTCTCCCTCTCATCCTCAATTCCTTGAGCCTCGTCTTCCTTGACAGTTTCACTTAGTCTCTATTTGAAAACCTCCATTTCCTGTGGCCCACTGTGTTATTGCCAGCGACTTGTTCAGCTCTTGGAGGTTTCAGTAACTTTACATTGACACACTGGCCAGCATTACCTATAACCAGTGTAGCAGTGAATGATAAAGACCACAAACATTGGCCACATCTTGCTTTCAGTTTCCAAATTTGGCTTTCACCCAGTACTTTTGATCAAGGCACAAAGTATTCCAGAATGTTTATAATTTTGTAGCACCACTTCATTGGCGTAAATTTGTTCCTCAACCCAGATGGTGATCTGCTTATGAAGGTTTTTCCTTCCTTGCTTATTTGTTATTTAGAAAGCCTAGGATTGGGAATCGGCGGTCCATTTTGTAATGGATCTTTGTGCCAAAGGTAAAAGCCATTGGCAAAGTTCTTCAAAGAAGGGGGAGCTGCTGGCAGGACAGGGGTTGGTGGGTGTTACTCAGTTCCTTTGGTTTCTATTCCCTTGGGAGAATTTGTACCCATAGTGTTTCAGTTTAGATTTCTCCTGCCTCCTTTCAACCTCCCCAAAGCATATGTTTTCTGCATTTCTTCTCCTACTTCTTTCTTAAAAAGAGGAAGTTCTCTTCCTCATGGCTATAATTTTTTTTAGTAGCATAGTAGTATGCAATCACCCAGGCTTCCTCTTCATAGTTTATCATGACAGATGCCCATTTGCAAACTAAACTTTGAGATCCAACTGAGTGAGGATCCAGCTATGTATGGAACGTTTGTTATGTAAAATTATCATCAAGGTAAATAGTAATCTAAGCCCACAAAAGGTTTTGGGTAAGTCTGACCCATCAAAATATTTTTACCAGCTAAAATAGCTACCTTCCATGTGTCCAGAGTATCTTGTATGTATAGAATACAAGGCACTCCTCCCCTGTGCAATCTCAGAACATAATTATATCATCCTCCTGAAGTTGAGAAGACTTGTGGACTAGAGTTACAAGAAATGAATGTCCAGAACTTGGCTATTCTCGTTTTGCTTGGTCATCATTGGGGTTTTATACTAGTGAGAACATTGCAATTGTGCCATGTAAAAAGGCATAGACCATGTTATACTATATCTGTGATAAATGAGAGAAGAAAGTTATTAGATAGATAGATAGATAGATAGATAGATAGATAGATAGATAGATAGATAGATAGATAGATAGATAGATAGATAGATAGAATTGGCATAGATAGAATTGGCATAGATAGAATTGACAGTGATAAAATGTGTGTTCTGTGACGGAGCAGTGGCACAAATGGTAGGGCATTTGCCTTGCACGCGCTAACCTAGGGTGAACTGCAGCTCGATCCCCAGGCATCCCGTATGGTCCCCTAAGCCAGGAACGATTTCTGAGTGCATAGCCAGGAGTAACCTCTGAGTGTCACTGGGTGTGGCTCAAAACCAAATAAATAAATAAATAAATAAATAAATAAATAAATAAATAAATAAATAAAGCATGTGTCCTAATACTTACTTAGGAGGAATATTCAAGTTTAGCAAGCCTGCCTAATTTCAAAATTATCCTCAAAGCTAAAAAAAAAAAATACTATAAAACTGAAAGTAAGGGTTCAGTGGTAAAATGCACGTGAGAGCTCCTGAGTATGATCCCTCACTCACACACACACACACACACACAAATTAGTAAGAACCCTAAGGACTTATAAGGAACTATTCCAGCCACCTATCTACATGGGTGGAATTAAATTATTTAATCTTTCAGTAAATCTCAAGTTATTTCTTTCAACAGAACACCTGGTGTGCTATTACGTGCCTCATTCACATAATGCTTTGTGTGAATGAGATTCCTGCTGTCCCATGGATGTGTGTGGCCCATTAGACTAGAAGTAGCAATCATGATTAGAGCAAAGGGGACATTTGAGAAAATTTCTCCACCTTTCTATATAGGTGTCTGCTTGTAAGAAGAATATATTACATATATGTGTATGTATATATATATGTTTATATGTATATAGAGCTAATATCAATTTTCCTTCTAATATATAAGCCAAAAATACTGGAACTATATATTTATGTGCATAATAATTTGATTGAGACGGTTTATAGTCACAATCAATGACTTATGAAAGCCCCAATTAGTGAAAAGCTTACTCAGTTGTTAAGAAAAGTATCCTTTATCCTCATGGAATCCTTTTTAGATAGAAATAAAAACATAAGGACAACTCTAAATTTCTCAAGAAGTCTGCTAGTCTTTACACTTAATTCACTTATATTTCAGCATGTTTCACTGAATTAAACTGACTTAAATATGGTTTAATTTCTTGGACTAATTTACCTCTTTTGCATGGATAAACCACTTGAATACTAAAAGTTTCTATGATACTAGAGGGAAATGTAAATCATTGGTAGAGTGCATGTCTCACATATATGATTTTTAATTCCTGACACCCAAGAAATTTAAATAATTTAAAGTTTCAGTGATACTGTTTACTACTGAATATAGTAGCCAAAATCATATATTTTCCTTAAATTGTGAAATGAGCTTTAATTCCAAAAGCAATTTCTTCTCTTTTTGAGCTATATCTAGTGGTGTTCAGGGGTTACTCTTGGCTGTACACTCAGGAATCACTCGTAGGAGGAGAGCAGGAGGGAAACCTATGGGGTGCAGTTTATCTAATCCAGGTCCTCCACTTGCAAGGCAAGCCTCTATCTGCTGTACTATCACTCCAGCCTCCAAAGCACTTTTTTCTGCTCTTTTGAAAATTTTGTATTTTGGCCTCTATCCAGCAATTCTATATGAAGTGCTAAGAATCAAACCAAAGTTAGCTTATGCAAGACAAGCACCTTAACCCCTCTTTCTCCTAGCTGTCTTCTGCTTCCTTTCCATTACATATATTTCTTTCATTTAGGGAAGGTGATTTCTGCTTTTTAATCTAATTTAGCCCTTTGAAACTTATCTGATGCAGTGAAAAGTTTGCCAATGGATGGCATATTTCATCATTCTCAAGCAGCCCTCTTCTTACTCCTTGTGGCAGTATTTAATCCAAACAGTCCTTCACTTAGCTAACTTAGAAATGTCTATAGGTTTTTAGGAAAGGGAAAGAAAGTTGGAGGTGACTTGGTTAAGATCATTAAAATAGAAAATGTTCAAGTTTTAAGAGCTATTTTTTATTAATAGCTATTATTTAATAATATTTTTTGTATTTCTTTTCCTGCCTTTATTTGGTGTTTGCCACCTTGTATATATATTGTTTGGAAAAGGTATATGAGTTTTTATTTATTATGAAAATATTTTATGATTTTGTTTTGTTTTGGGAACACAATGAGGGCTCCTCCTGGAGTGGTGCTCAGGAGGGTCATTCATAGTGTTCTGGGGACTATGTGGTGCCAGAGATTATGCGCAGTGCTCCCTAAGACAGAGCATATACTCCAACCTTTGATCTATCCCTGGTTTCTCTTTTATTATTAAAGATTAACTTGAATTGTGCTGGTTTCCATCTTTATGTATGCCAGGTTCTCCAGCTATTCAACGACATTGGGCTCTAATCTGAATTCCCTCCAAAACTATTAGGCTCTCACTAGTGTTTTAAATAAAAAGAACTAAGAATAAATGCATTTGCCCATGCTAAGAACAGTGTGTAAAGAAAGTAAACACGCAGCTTAGCACTTGGTGTGCCCATACTAACTTGTTTTTCATCTCTGTATAAGCTCTGTTGTGTCTTTCCTGCCAAGTGCATGCCACCCTATTTGTGCCTTGCAGGGTGGTGGTGAGGGAATGATTGAGCCAGACCAGCATATGTTCGAGCTTTTGGTGCTGACTCCTGCTATAGTCTGCTCCACTGGTCCTTGCTCCTGCTCCTCATGGTCACCTTCCTCAGCATTTCCTGACATGAAATATTTCTCTGTAAACTAAGATCGTTCAAAGAAATGGTACATATGCAAGGCCCAGAGTTTGATCACCAACACTGCATGTTCAGCTCTGCATGACCACCAAATACCACTTGGATGACCCTAGTGGCACCCAGCACCATTGGGCCCAACAGCGCTGCATCACTAGGCCCTGGAGTGATTCTGCTACTGCCCATGCAAGAGTGCCCCAGGGCAGTAGCAGGAAGATAAAATAAATTAAATATTTGTTCCTCACATGTTCCCAAAGTAGAGAACTATCTTTTATAGCCAATTTTATTTATTTGCTTATATATTTATGTATGTATTTGTATTGGTTTGGGGGCCACACCAGGTGGTGCTCAGTGCTTATTCCTGGCTCTGTGCACAGTGATTACTCCTAACAGGATTCTAGTGACTATATGGGTTTCAGGAATTCAAACCTGGGTCCGATATGTGCAAAGTCATTGCCTTTACCCCTGCAGTATCTCTCAGGGTCTAAATTTAATACATTGGGGTTGGGGATGTGCCTTAGAGACAGAACACAGGCCTCTCAGATGTGAAATCCTAGATTTAATCCCCAACACTGAAAATAAATATATTTAGCAAAAAGAACATTTTCTTAAGCAAAATTAAAATACTATTTTATTTTTTTACCTGTTTTAATTCACTATATTAGTTAGGCAAAATCACAGTTATTTTTCTATCAATCATTAGTAATGAACAAACTATAATTTCCTCATTTTTAATAAGCTATTTTTTTATAATTTGCTTTTTTTAGGGACCTCCCCTAGCAGTGCTGGCCCAAGTCTGATGTTCTATATTTAGCAGGGGTAGAGGGATGGAAGAAGGTGCTTATGGTGTCAGGGATCAAAGTTGGGTCTTTGAGTTTCTAGGTATGTTCTCAATCACTTGAGTCTTTTCCCTGCCTACTATAAAGAATTTAGAGTGGTGTAAAAGTTTCTCACTGTTATTCTGACTTTTGTATAACTCATCAAAGAAATACACATTCTTGTCCTGTTTTCTCAAGTGACTGCAGTCATCAATACTTAGGAGAATTCTTAACTTTGGGGAGTAAGGTATCTAGATTTAAAAAAAAAATGCCCATTAAAGTATAAATAATTTGTCTCTCCCTTCCTCTATCCCTTTTCCTTTCTGTCCAACCAGTCTGCATACTTTTAGGTATTTTTTTCTTTTTTATTTATTTTCCTTTCTGAAATGCTTGTCCATGCAAAGAATTTTAAAGTGAGACAAGAAAACTTTCTTTTTTATGTCAGATACTTTATAGGTTATCTTTCTCAGATGCTCTTTATTTGTGCTTTCTGAAGGAAAGAGCAACATTTAAGCAATGAAATGTCAGTACTTCTTGCTAAAGTAGAAATACCTTCAAGCTGAAGTCCAAGCTATTGCAAGGGACGAGACGATACTTGGTAGTATATAGTCATTTCATTTTGAATGAGTAGGGGTACTTGTGAGGCCAAATGAGGCAGAGATCGTAAGTAGTGAACATGGCTAGAAGTAAGAGGCAGACAGTCCAGATGCTTTGGATGAGCTCTGCTGAACCTAAGCTAATTTCTGGAATCACCAGCCATATGTGAAATAACGAGGACCTGAGATATCTGTTTTCAAGTTTGATTCAGAAATGTATTCATAAACTTAAAAAAAAAAAAAAGCCTAAAAGATTGCAAGAAGGAGTATTCATGAATTTTTTTTTTTTTTTTTTTTTTTTTTTTTTTGGTTTTTGGGCCACACCCAGTAACGCTCAGGGGTTACTCCTGGCTATGCGCTCAGAAGTTGCTCCTGGCTTGGGGGACCATATGGGACACCGGGGGATCGAACCGCGGTCCGTCCAAGGCCAGCGCAGGCAAGGCAGGTACCTTACCTTTAGCGCCACCGCCCGGCCCTATATTCATGAATTTTTAGAATTTGGTTTGTAGACTTTAACCATATTTGCTTATAAAATGTTTAAAGTTGATTCTCAACTTCGTTGAGAGGCCTCAGACTTACAAAGGATACTATTTTTTATGGACTTTCCCAATGCTCCTTGCCAGATTCAGGCTACTTTTCATGACTGATAGTGCAGGTTTTAGGCCTTACCTCTCTCAAGGGCCCCCCCAGGGCCACTCTTGGCAGTACTTATGTGTTACCAGGAATTAGACTCGGACTTCAAATATGTAAGGAATATGTTTTGCCACTTGAGCTATTTCCATGGCTCTTAAAAAGAATATTTTACAAAGCTGTTTTCTCCCTTTATCTGGTTTGTTAGACTTTAACTTATTCATACTTTGTAGTGAACTTAGAGAAGATCATGATCCTAATCTAGTGACATTGATTTTCTAACTTTAATTGATTTTTTCCTAATTAATTCTAAAATGCTTATGCTTATTTATCATTTTTTAAGTATGGGGAGACAGAGCAGAAGGTAAAGCACTAATCTTGCAAGTGCCAGCCCTGAGGTAGGCACCATTATTAGTTATTAGGCAGATTTGATTAAAGACACCAGGAGACTTCGGTGAAAATGTCACACAAAACTTGAAGTATATTTTGAGGAATTTTATTTTTTATTATAACTTGCCTATTTCTAATTATTTTGTTTACTCGTTTGTTTTGTTTTGGGGTTACACCCAGTATTGTTCAGGGCTTACTCCTGGTTCTTCACAGGAGTCACTCCTAACAGTCTCAGGACCCATATGGGATGCCAGAGGTCGAAGGCCCTGCCTTCTTTCTGTACTATTACCTGGCCTCTGTTTTGATTAATTTATAGATTATTGGTTTGAGAGTTGGGGGCTTACAAATTACTTGAAGTTTGTTATGAATTAAAAGAAATCATATCAGGAAAAAGGAAGTCAAATCTACGCAAATGTATCCTCTGTGGAAGGGTCATGCACCTCACTGGCCAGCCATGGGGTGGTGCTGTTAGCTTTAGGTAGCTTGGTTTCTGTCCACTTTGAGTGGAAGGGTAGTGGACGAGGGCAGCTGTCCTGAACAGAGGGAACCCAAAAGGGAATGAGAAGAGGAAGTGTGGATTTGGCATTAGTAGGCAGAAAATTAGACAAAGATTCAGAGTTACCACTCTGACCTCGGGTTTAGTCATTTCACCTATCTGAGTCCCTGTCTGCATATTTGCAAAACAAGCGGGGTTGAAAGTAAGAATTTGAAGTCCCCTTCTGGCTCTGAAATTCTTACTCTAAGAATATCTTTTTCCGTACCCACTCTTGGGAATGAATCTTATTTTCAATTCATTGAAACAGTTTTTAAATGCTGTTTAGAATAATTAAAGTAACACTAAGAAAGGCTTGAAAAGTAATCAACAAAATTGTGAATATCTCCCATAATGTCGTTTGTGTGACAATCTGCTAAAAATTTTTTTAGCTAATAAAAGTAAAAGACAGATACCAAATGAAGGCTTTTTAAGAACGCCAAGGAGACATAATGGCAACTTTCCAAAACCTGTTCAGTCTCTCAGTCTGCTCCTCCCAGCTGTTACTTCTCAAGGTGCTCATGGGCCTGAGGGATCTGACACAATGTCAGACAAATACCTTTCTCCCCCGACGCTTTTATTGCCTCCTTTTCCTGAAAGTCATAATCTAACACCAGGAACAGAACTCGGTGTCATGTCTCATTTATCTCCAGTATTGTGCCTTCTGATCAAAAACTTCCATTCAAGTCATTTTCAAAGACGATCTTAAGCCTTGGGTATAACTGTTATATGTCTTTTAAATGATCATTGTTTACCTGGCCAGAAAAATAACCAGAGCCTTTTAAAACCATCGCTTAAGCAGAAGAACTGGATAAGCTTTGGGGCTATAGGAAGATTGTTATTTGACATTCCCAAGAACAGAGCAAATATGAAAGGCTGGCGCAAATTACATTTCTGGTGAGTCCCTCTTGGTAAATCATTCTCACTCAGGAAAGCTTTGTGTATTTGACAACTTTCAGGATGTATCATTTGTCTCTGGTGCTCAAAGATCATCTTCCCAAGTAATCAATCTAGCACCGAAGTGGTTGGTGAGGGGTGCCGGCCGAGGACCTTCCCCTCAAATGCATCTGTGTTGTCCTCTACAGATGTAGAGTTATATGGTCTTCAAAACCAGATCACAAACACACACTTGTGTTTCAAGTGGGGGAGATGTAGAGCATTTTTTTTTTCTTCAGGTGCACAAGAGTGTTTGTTTTGGGTTGCATGAGTTTCAAGCTATGTGATCCTTCCCAGTGGCACTGACAAAGACCAGAACATGAATGATGGAGGAAAGGGTCGGGGGGGACCTGTTTGATCTTAGGTTAAAATGCCTACTCTCATCATAAGACTTCTTACCATATAGTTATGATGATATACTTAGCTCCAAAAAGGCTGCTTTTCCCATCAGTGTCAAAATACCTGCATCCCAGAGCCTGCTTTGTACTGGATATCGATTAAGTGTCAGGCTATCCACAGTGTTGGTTGACTGTTCACTACTTGAAAAAGCTCACAAGAGCCACAGAAAGTTCTGAACTGAATAGATCATTTCCAGGTTTGTTTTCAGAGACCTGCACACCTTACTTGTCAGCAGAGATAAAGAAATGACTTTAATTTTCTAGAAAACTTCCTATTCAAAAGTCTGATGTTTTGGTGTCTGAGAGGTAGTTCAGTGGTTAGAAAGCAAGCCTAGCACACTGACCCAGATTTAATCTCCAGCACTCCTTTGTTCCCCAAAATCCTACCTGAGCACAGTGCCAGAAGTAAGCCCTGGGTACCACCAAGAAGTAAGCCCTGGGTACCACCAAGAATGACTCCAAAATAAAACAAAAGTCTCAAGTACTAGATCAAGGCAGTAGTATTGGATCATGTGCATCACCACACTCATTTGTTAAAATATTGAAGTGTTGGGGCTGGGAAGGTGGCGCTAGAGGTAAGGTGTCTGCCTTACAAGCGCTAGCCAAGGAACGGACCGCGGTTCGATCCCCCGGCGTCCCATATGGTCCCCCCAAGCCAGGGGCAATTTCTGAGCACATAGCCAGGAGTAACCCCTGAGCGTCAAACGGGTGTGGCCCAAAAACCAAAAAAAAAAAATATATATTGAAGTGTTGGCCACACCCCACTGTATATCCAACTGCTTTGGTCCTTCATCCTGGGCTACTCCTTAATCCCTCAACCAAAGTGTGAGCTTCAGGTTTAGCAGGATGGACCTGCAGTTCACTGCCAGCAGCATCCCCTCCAATTGGATATCTCTGTGCCATACCTCTTCCAGATCCTTTTAAAGATTCTCCTTACATCAGACAGCTTTTCCACTGAAATTCAAAGAACCTTCAAGAGTGAGATCGCTATCATTGCAGTCATTCACATTTTAAAGAAAAGGAGATTAAAAATTAAATGAATCTTTTCAGAACAGTGGTCCTTTTGTGGTGGAACATGAGTGGACCCACACTGACCCATGATATATGCTCATTGCTCAAAACATGCAAAGAGACAGGTAATATTACTGAACTAGACAGAAGCTGAGTACAGACTTCCAATTTAAAATGTAGGAAGAGAACTTATAGGCTGGAGAGCATTTTGTGCATGTAGTAGCCTGGGTTCAAACCCAGGAACCTCATGTTTCCCCAGTACCATGCAAAGAGTATCTCCCACAAGTCCCCCTGGGTGGGTCCAAAAACAAGAACAAGAAATAAAATAGAAACTTGGCAAAGATTAAATTAATACCACATCAGTAGGCTTGTCTTCTCTATTACAAAGTAACTGACTGGTGGGGACCAAGATTTAACCACCATTGATATTACCTGACTGAATATTGGTGAAATATTTAACTTACTTCCCAAAGTAAGTCAAATGGCAGGAGTGTGATTAGCCCCACTGGCAGAGTTTGCCCTCTCATGGAAGTCTGTCTTGCTTTCAATTCATAGTGTGGATATGGCCATAGAACCAACCTCTAGAAATGCAGTTGACACTGAAATATGTGAAGAGTCCAGCATGCACCACACTGAAAAGCCAGAAGGAGACTGAGGATGGTGATTTCCACACTTCTTGTTCCTGGGACCCCACACTGTGGCCTTTGCTTCAGCCAAGCAGTCTACCTTTTATGTCTCCTTTAGCTTCTTCTCAGTTTCTGGGACCACTTTGTTCACTTTTCACAGAAAGAATAGACATGACATGTGGGAGAGGACCATCACTTCGATTTTGTTTGTTCCAAGAGTGGGTGAAGTACACTTTGGTTGTTCTCTTCCTCAAGATTCAGTACCCCTGCCTCACCTAGCTGGGGTAGGAACTGTGCAGGGCAATTTTGCCTGCAAGGAGAGGAAGTCCCAGAATGTATGTGACTTCAGTTTCCTCCATAGTTATCTAAGATGTTTTTAAAATTGTGTTTCAGTTCCGTATGGAGACACATAAATTTTTTTGCTTGGTGGTAGCAAGGTTGAAAGCACTCAGCAGTGCTCAGAGGTTATTCCTTTCTCTGTGCTAAAAAGTAAGCCCTAGCAGTGCTTACAGGATTATACATGGTGCTGGGAGTTCAAAGTGGGGTTGGAGGGATACAGGGCAAGCACCTTTAACCCCTGTATTGTTTCTCCAGACCATCTTTTTAAAAATTTGTTTTAACATCAACTTCTTTATGATTTATCATCAGGAAATGTTTTAGTTGTATACCTGTTTTATATACCTCGATGTCCCAGGTCATCCAAAACTTTCTCAGGCCAAAAAGTTGTTGCCAATTTGCTGCTGTTTAAATGGATCTGGAGAGTATCATGATGAGTAAAGTTAGTCAGAAGAAAAGGGACAGACACAGGATGACCTCTTTCCTTTGTAGGATATAAAGCAGCATAGTAAGGGAATAACAAAGGGCCAAAGGCAACAACCTGAACTACCTCAGTTCTGGTCTATAGAACTGAGTTTACTGAGCTAGCTATTCTGAGGGCAGGGCTGTGTAATGTTGAGAGATGGTGTGAAATTAAGGGGTATCAGAGTATCAAGTTGCTGAGTAAGGTTGAGGGGTGTCACCACAACCCCAACACTTTGGTCAGGTTGGCATATTAGAACATTATAGGTATGAAACCCTATGATTATTATTATTATTGTTGTAATTATTATTATTATTAAAGTATATAGTAGTGCCTAAGAAAAATTTATCTGTTTTTAATATTAAAAAGTTTTAAAACCAGGAGCTAAAGAAATATAGTACAGCAGATAAGATAACTTGCCTTGCAAGCCATCACCCACGTTCAAAACCTGGCATCCCTATGGCCTACCAAGTCCTGCCTGGAATGATCCTTGAGCCCAGAACCAGGTGCAAGTCCTGAGCATAGGAGGGTGTACCCAAAAATTAGGAAAAAAATTGTTTAAACAGTTGTGAGTTTGGGAGCTGGAGAGATAGCACAGCGGTAGGGCATTTGCCTTTCAAGCAGCCTACCCAGGACCAATAGTGGTTTGAATCCCGGCAGCCCACATGTCCTCCGTACCTGCCAGGAGTGATTTCTGAGCACAGAGCCAGGAGTAAACCCTGAGTGCTGCCGAAAGTGGCCAAAAAAACAGAAAGAAAAAAGAAAAACAGTTGTGAGTGGATTAAGTTTCAGAAATGATGCTCTCTAGTGCTTATCAGCTTTGTTGTGTATCATTTTATTTTTTAATCCCAGGCTCATCCAGGGAACAGCCACAGTGTTGCTTACCGTTGGACAGTTGCTCAAAGGTTATGTAAGTGAGCAGTACTCCCCCAAAATACCTTTTTGGAGCACCATGTTTTTATGATAGAGCCCAGCTCTAGTTGTGCTCCCAGCCAGCAGAGTCCCCCTCAGCAGGGCAATTCAACTCAGGCTTCACATACATTAACTTGAGCCACATCCCTGGTCTGGAGAGCCCATTTTATGCCACATGACAAGAATATGGATTATGAAAAACACCCAGACAGTGGCATACAAAGAACTGTCGCCAAGAGCAAAGAACATAGTGAGACTATTTAGACCACAATTTCTACTGTTGCTTTGAGAAACAGGTAGGATGAGTCATGTCCACAGTGGATATGAGTACACCAATAAATAAATAAATCATGCCCTTTGCTTTCCCTGTTCTCCTCCCCAATGCCTTCCCATAGAAACTGATCAGCTGCCTCTGATCTGTGATCTGGCAACAGTCAGTCTCTAGTCTGTGGGCACAAAAACCCATGCTGCTCTCAGCTCCTTTCTTGTCCTTTCCCAAACTCTCTTTTGCACACCCATGGAGCCTGAGTCTCCATGACAGTATCGTGGTGTTTTGGTTTGGGTTTGGGTTTTTAACCAGGGTGGCCATGAAGATTTGAAGGTTCTGCAAACTGTTCCCCCTTCATTCAGATGAGTCTTTTAGTTTCTTCCCCATTGAAGAAATTTGTTTCTTACTAAGACCTTTGGTACACCCCTCTTTGGCTCCCGATTTAGTTGTAACCAGAAGTACAAGAGAAAGTGCCATAGCTGCCTATTCTTGCAATATGGTTTCTGTCTTCACAGAGCTTGGCATTGTCTGTACCAAAAGCCATGATTGGGGGAAGAAGGGGTGTCCTGAGGGTATCTAATGCCCTATATATGTTCACCCAATGGGCCTTAAAGATGAAACAGTGAAAATAGAGAGCAGAACCAAGGGTAGAAATGAAAACCTAGGGAAGAAGATTTTGCAGAAACTATAAACTCATTGGTGCCTCAGTTTACAACTTGTGCTGATAATTGTAATGTTTAACAAACTTCTCATAAGACTGCAGTTGTTTTTATTGTCTGCTTCGCTGAAGCTTTATTCTACATCTCACCCAGTCCATTTCTCCAATAATTGCTGTATTGTAGAATGGCATCTGCAATGTGTGTTTGCCCCAATATCGTCTCTGTACAGCCCAGTTTCACTTATTAAACCTTTGTCAGGTACCTGTGCTGCTTGTTCTAACTGTAAAACTAGATCTTGGTGCTTTATATTCATTTGCTCGCCGTGTTCTATTGACATTTTTTTCAAAGCTTTACTGTCATTTCTGATAACTAGTGAAATTGTACATTTGAGAAGCCTCCTCTCTGTTAATGCTCCACTGACCCCAAATTAAACCACTTGCATTGTCACATTTATGTAAATATTCTTTAATATTACCCATTGACAGATACCTTTAAAATGGCTACTCCCCCCTCACACACACACACACACACACACACACACACACACACACACACACACACACTTCCTCTCTCTTTTCCTTCCCTAGGCAAATTCTCTGCACTTTGCCTTAATTCATTAGTAGTTACACACTTGGGTGTCTCGTGTGTTTGGCTGTGATACAAAATGAAGCCTCAGCTATCTCGTGCCCATATGTTCTTATTGCATATGCCTTGTGATTTCTAAGAATGGGAGATGCAGAGGCTCTTTCATGTCGCCGTTAGAGATTGATAGCTCAGGATACGCAATATGTGTAAGCACAATTCTGTCTTATGTCTGTTTACCAAAAGCGTTTTTGAGGAATTTAGCTTCAGTTTTGATTGCCAATTCCTCCCTGGCAGACTCCTAAAGTAAGAAGCCAAAGGGCCCCCTCTACTCCTCTGGTGAAGGCGCCTGATGAACAAGGGATTGGAGCAATGTGAAATGTTTCGAGAGGCACTGCCGAGACGCATCTGGGGTATGAGAAAAGATTCCCAGTGGCTGCTCCTCTCAAGCCAGAAAACTTGGCGAGCCTTGTTTTCTGGACCCATCAGGATTCCAGGATCTAAACTGGCAGCATTTTTCAGAGAAGGTCTGTGGTGTGGTCATGGAGATGGAGGTGGGGGAAGGGGTGCTTTCTTAGGCAGTACGTGCTGGGACAGCAGAGGCTTTGCAGTGCCTGTGCTCAGTGGGTGCCCACAGCATGTGTGGAGACGCTTCATAAACATGGATGATAATGTTGACGGCTGTTCCCTTTTGGCCTGCCTTTCCTGAAGAATGAAGGCCTTGTCTAGAAGGTGTCTATATCTTATCTCTACCAGGATCCCACAAAGACTTGAGCCCTCGGAGTAATTCTCCATCAAAATCTGGCTGTGTTCAAATTCCTAAGAGAATTGTTTGATGATTCAATCTATTGGTATGTTCCACTAATCTTCATATCTGAAGTGATATCAGAGACACACTTAATGAGTTGCAGCTCTCAAATAAGTTACTACAATTGGACCTAAAAGGCTTTTCTCAGGCAAGTCCAGATATCCATTTTCCCTTATCTGCTTACTTTCGGGGGGCCTTCTTGAGAACAAATGGCTGGTCCTTTTCCAAAGGGACAGATTTGTGTATCTGATGCTTTGTTCCCCTGGGAAAGAAAAGAAAAGAAAAAGAGAAGAAAAGTTAAAGAGAAAGACAGTTGTCTTCCCTTAGGATACTGAATACAGAGCTCACAGAAACTGGGTGGATTTCTTTTGTGGTGCTCTCCATATACGCCTGAATAGGCGATTACTGAACATCAGAGGTTTAGGGTAGAGGTAAGCCATCTCTTTGATATGCAGAACCAACTGAAATGGTCAGACATCAAATGTTGGGGTGTGTGAATTTCCTAAATGTCCTATCAGGACTTAATTTGCTGGTGTAATGCTGCTGTCTCCTTGTGTTGTTAACAGCCTTTGGGAGAAGTTAGGTTGGTTAGGTCTTAACCAAATCTTTTCCAAATCTCAGGTAAATTGCCCTGTCCATCTTTTTCTCCTTCAGAATATACAGGGCTAGCTGAGATTTTTGTTTCACAGGCTTAAGGTAAATGCCTTGCAAGAATTATGTCACCCAATTCTGTCATAATAAAATGAACTTTCTAGAGGGAGTGAGGAGGAAATAGTATTTTTGTTTTGGAACTTAATTTTTTTAGTATGTCATGTTGACTTTTTACCCAGTTATAGCTCTGTTGAGTTGAGTGTGTTCTCTTAACAGCATCTGTGTTGAGTGTTTTGTGAATTGGTCTAAGATGTAGCCACATAAATAAGCAATAGGTGAGCCTCATTGAGTCTTCTGACAGGTCCTAAACTAAATGAAGAGTAAAGTTTTTAATATCCTTACTCCATTCACCAGAATTCCAAATCCATGATTCCTGGGTTAGGAATCACTGTTCTGAGATTGCATCATTCTAGGGAAGAGGAGGCTATGTAGTTTGATTCATAAGGAAGATTATCTCTTTCCTTCTTCCAGCCTTATACCAGAAATAAGTTAATAGTGTGGCAGTGGGAAAAGGGATCCATTATTGATTGGCTCTTAAAAGCAGGAGCTGTCAGAATTACCATATTCTCTGCCAAATAAAAATGTTGCCATCATTGTTTGAATATTTTCATCTTAAATGTGTGAACACTGTTGTTTTCAAGGCCCTTCAGATTATTTTCTTAATTTATAAATATAATGAGTTCCTGAATAGGTTAGCAACTGTTGAGCACCCAAGCCCAACACTTCACTATTAAGATTTCCGTGCAACATTCTGCCTCTTTATTATTGTCTTTGGTGCCTGGAACCTACTTGGTTTGCTTCACAATACAGTGCCTAATTGGCACATAGTAAAGTTTCCTACCAATTTAATGAAGAAAGCTCTCAGATAACCTTTGCAGTCTTGTTTTTAAACAAGTCTGTGGCTCTATTCCTTTCTTCAGAAGTTTAATTCCATCAGCATCTCTACCCAGAAGTCAAAAGAGTAAGGGAAGAAAGGACTAAAAATCCCTTTGGCTTTTTTGTTACCTCATTCACTTTCATTCAACAAACAATGGGCAGAGCTTCTGCTCCTCTGAGCCCTGCTCTGAATGCAAGATTTACCCAAGATGCATGAGAGGGCCTGGTTGAGGTAATAGGCTCATTACCTCAAGAATCCAAGTCTTCTTCCAGAAGGGGAGATGGAAACCTTCAGAAATTTCAATTAACTTTATGGATGGATGACTGTGTATGGATATGCATATGTTCTGTGTGAGTGCATGCACATACACATGCATAGAATTTGAACTGAAGGAGCAATCAGTTCTTGGGGGATACCAATAGAAATAAAGAAGAGTGTTAAAGAAGAATTGATGGTAGATGATATTCAACAGTCCAAGATAATGTGTGGGAAATAAGAATGGTTATTTGGAGAGATAATAAGCACTCTTAAGGTATAACAAGTAGGGATGGACACAGTGTTTGAGAGAGGTATTTTTCTGCCAAATTTAGAATGTGAGCATGTGGAAGAAGAGCTGTGTTTTCCTTTTGTTATATTTCACACAGGCTTTGCTCAAAGTAGATAAAGAATGTTGTTATATTTCACTTTAAAGCAAAAAAAAAAACAGCTTTAAGTAATGCTCATTTCAGTATCTACTCCCTCTGGTAGAGAAGAGAGGATAAAGAGAAAGAAGAAAGCTTTTGTTCAGTCTAAATCGTCAGATATGTCTTCATGGAAACTCTCTCTCTCTCTCTCTATGTGTGTATGTGTGTGTGTGTGTGTGTGTGTGTGTGTGTGTGTGTATTTAGGATTGTGTAGGCACTGTGGTAATATAGAGAAAATACCATTGGAATGATAAAATTTAGAGGCTACAGTTCTTAGAAAAGGAAAAATCTCTTCTTCAACTATTAAGATTAAGAATTGTACAAGTGACAGTTGAGTTGGATCTTTGGCCACTAGTAGAAACATTTAGTGGAACCATTTTAGTGGTGGTGGTAGTTGATACAGAATATCAGCAAGCATTATCCTAAACCACTTAAGCTAGCCTAACTCATTCGAGCCTCACAATGAGCCCTGTGAAATAGGTATTGCTCTTATTATGATTATTACATCCAGTTCCAAATGAAGTAACTAAAGCCTGGGATATTTTAGAAATTGATCCCAAGTCAAACATCAGGAATGTGGGGAAGAAGAAGTAAAAATAGATTGTTTGGGCTTCAGTTCATTAACTCCAGTGAGCCATGACACTCAGGGATTCAAGGCAGAGGGCTTCCTGGGAGAATGCCTTGAACAAAGATCCCAGAGAAAATAAGGCCTGACATGTTAGAGAAGGGAAGACCTAAGGAGAGTTCAGGTGCAAAGGACCTGCTTATGAGAATGATTCTAGAGGCACCACCATTGGGACCCCCAGTACCACAATGGAATGTGTGTGATCTCAGGTATAACCACAACCAAATTTGTGTAAGTACTGCAACTTATGCAAACAGCAGTACATCCAGATG
This sequence comes from Suncus etruscus, assembly GCF_024139225.1. Taxonomy (NCBI): domain Eukaryota; kingdom Metazoa; phylum Chordata; class Mammalia; order Eulipotyphla; family Soricidae; genus Suncus; species Suncus etruscus. The sequence goes on along the minus strand of NC_064849.1, from coordinate 112,371,501 downwards.
TGTGCAAACTCCATCACAACATTAGTAGCAAAACAAAGAGAACTTAAAATGATTTTAATGATGTTTAAAGAATGATTAATACATTGACCAACCTTCTAGTTAATATTGTCCTTATTCATCATATTTATTGTCCATCTCTCTTCACTAGAATATAGGTTACCTGAATTCAAAATTAATGAATCTTTTTTTTTTGGGGGGGGGCACACCCAGTGACTCTCAAGGGTTACTCCTGGCTATGCACTTAGAAATTGCTCCTGGCTTTGGGGACCATATGGGACCCCAGGGAATTAAACCACTGTCCATCCTAGGCTAGCATGGGCAAGGCAGATGCTTTATGGTTTGTGTCACTGCTCCAGCCCCCCAAAATTAATGAATCTTTTATTCATTGCTGTACTTTCTGTTTCCAGAATGGATCTGGCATATAACTAGGTTTCTAATGAGTACTGGATGGATGGATGGATGGATGGATGGATGGATGGATGGATGGATGGATGGATGGATGGATGGACAAATGGATAGATATGTAGATGGATGAATGAAGGGATGGATTGTAGATGGGTGGACAGATATACAGGTGGGTGGAGAGGTGAATGGATATGTAGGTGGATGGATGGATGAATGGAAAGAAGATAAATGACACTCAGAGATCAATGTCACCCAGAGTCTTTCTCCAGATGATGAGCTTCTTGAATGCAGAAAATATGTATTAATTCATCTTTGTATTTTGGGGGGCTAGAGATCAGAATGTAGAGTCACTGAGGTCAAACAGCGGACTGCCAGGATCAAGTTCAGCACATGTAGGGGCCCGGCTGTTTGAATTTGTGACCATACTCTTGGAAGGCAGGCTTTGTAAGCAAATTCAATATTCCTCTGGGCCCCCTGAAAGATTATTTTGGTAGGTATAATTGTGCTTGGTATGGAGGCATTAAAAATATCAGATACACGTGACATTGCTTAAAGGACAATAAGCATTAGAAAAGCACAGTTTATCCAATCCATAAACAGCCTGGAGAGTCAGCCGAAGGTAATTTGGTGAGGCCTTATAAGCACAAGGATCTAGATGGATCCCTGATACTGCATATCCCCTTGTTACCACTGGGTATAGCCTTGTAGGATCCATTGCATTACCAGGATTGCCCTGATGGCCCCTCTGGTCTAGGCTTTGAATTGCCCTGCCGAGTTGGCAGTCTCAGAGGGAGTGTAAAGGAGGAGTTCTCCCCCTCTGAACATTGTTCAGGAAGCCTCTGCAAAAAAAAAAAAATTTTTATTTCCCATAACCCAAAATACTGAAGAAGGATCTCCCAAGTGAACTCAACCACCAACTGAAAACACAAAGAAAAAAATTAATGATATTTTAAGCATCACTTGTTTTATACAATAAAGTAATTGGCTCTCTAAGAGATTTTATCTACTGACAAGTTTCTTCGTACTGAAGTACATAAAATCCAATCTTAAAATGAGTTAACTTCAATTAAGTACAGAGACAAGTCTGATAAAATTGAGACCCTGGTAATGGGGTCATGCTTCTTTCAAAAAATTCCTAAAATCACCATCTAGGTAACCTTCAGCGCAGTTGGCAGGTTCTGTTAAGTAATAATGTCAAAGCAAAGAGCCTAGACTTTTTTATTCAGCTCCAAACAGAAATGTCTCTTCTTATTTGTCTTTGTAAACTATTGCTTCTGTCTACAAATTACTCACACAAAATAATAATCTGCAATAGAAGATCAGAAAGAAAGCAAGACTTTAGTAATGCCCACCCTATTGGTCATTTCACTGCTACAGTTAGGTTTCATAGCAATCGCTCATTCCTTCTTTTTTTTTTCCTGTTTATAATTTTGTTTCTGGAAATTCAAAGGGATTATGAGAGAATTATGATAATATAGCTCAGTTTTGGGAATGGGAGGATCCATCTTCCCACAGGGAAGGCAAACTTTGTTTTGCTGAGTTCAAAAAAGATATTCTCTATATAAAATGTTGAGTGATGTCCTGAGTGTCATTTTAACAGTAGCTTTTAGTTCTGAATTTGGGGATAGAGGATCTTTCTTTTGGTGGCATGATAGAGGTAAGCCATGAATATTCAGTGTTTCCAGGCCCATGATTTTTCAGCCTTTGTCTTCACTCTAGCATTAGAATTCAGTTGAGGAAGGTGGCTGGCCTGACCCTTTCTATGCTGCTCTCCAAATATGATTTTGTTCTGAAGGGAGTCTGATAAAGAACAAAAATCAGGCGGTTTATTTTCTGTCCAGGAACTTGAGTTCTGGTACTCAATTCCCAATTGTGGGAAACCTATATATGGTTTCTCACTGGTGAGAGTGTATCAGGTTTTCAGTCACAAAAGGTAAAAGTCCTGGATAGTACCTGCCTAGTCTTACCTGCCTAGAAGGCCACACACTTTCCAGAAGTGTAGAAACTAGTAACTTAAGAAAATAATTATTGATTAGATATTCCAGTCACCCAAATGCCTTCATATGATCAAAATTCATATTTAGCTGTGATGGATGCATGTCTTTTTATCATAAAAGTAGATATTTTATCATGACAGAATTTTTATCCTTAGCTATTGTTTAGTTTTGTTTTGTTTTGCATCCAAACAACCATTGTCTGTTTAGCCAGCATGAGCCAGCTTACCTTCCTATACATATACTTATACCTGCATATAAGTAGAATTTTAACATTTTTTTTGAAATGGCCAAAAGGTGGGTGGAACTATGCCAACTAATTTTGAGGGCTATTCCTAGCAAAGTGCCAAGGATCAACCCCAAGCTTCCTAGCTTGCAAAGCATGTGTTCCAGCCCTCTGAGCTATCCTGGTCTTATTAGAGTTTTAAAGGACAGAAACTATGATCTTTTCTTTTTAAGTTCAGTAGTCAGATCTGTTCTAAGGAAAAGTTCATTACCTTGATTCCCTATTTCTTCACATTAGTGTTTTGATGTGACTTCTTTTAAACCTTTCTCTACATTCAGAACTTTTCTAACTGCATAATGCATAATGCACTGGTGATGTTTGTTTGTTTGTTTGTTTGTTTGGGGGCCATGCCTAGCTGTGTTCAAGGCTCATTCCTTACTTTATACTCAGTGCTCAATTCTGGTTGGCGTGAGGGACCATACAGGATACAGGGGTTAAACCTAGGTAGCCAAGGCAAGCACTCTACCTGCTATACTATCTATCTAGTCTCTATTGGTGATTTTTTAATGGAGTTGTATTTATGATACAGGCAAGTAAGAGAAACTTTCCCCTAATTATAAATGATTTTATACTTTCTTTTTTCTTGAGGGAAAGGAGGAACGTTAACTGTCTCCAGAATAAGGTGCAAGTTCAAGACCCCACCTTCAAAAAACAAAAACTTATGCATTCTGAACAGGAACAAACTTGATAAGTTAGAATAAGCATGTACTTTTCAGGGGACTTCAACTTTCCTCTGATGTGAATGTGTATGTCTGTATACATGTGTATTATACAAGTTTAGATATGCTCATTCATTTTGAGACTCATTCCAGTAGCATAATCAGATCTAAAGATATTCTATGCACCCTTTTTAAAGGTCAGGGCTTCCTTTTCTTTTCAGTAAGCTTCTGTCATTAGGGAAGACATTTGTTTTATAGTATTGTTGTGCATTTACCCAATTCTCTTAAGTTACAAATTCTCTTAAGTTACAATTCTCTTAAGTTACAACGAACAAACTTTGGAAAACCAGGTCATATATTAATAACATTTCTTTCTTACCTCTAATGACACTCAACAATAAGCCTGAGGTAAGATATATACTAGCTAAAAAGAATCATTTAGTGTGGAGTAGCAGTGTTATCTAAAACATTTATCAATGCCCAAGACTTCCCACTTCTAAATTCGTACACACAAAAGAACATCTTTTCTTTTTTTAACATGGATGTATGAATAAGTGGATTGATGGATGGATGATAAATACTGGTTTTGGGGGGGCAGACTCAGTGATTTTCAGGGGTACTCCAGGCTCTGCACTCAGGAGTTACTCCTGACAATGCTAGGAGGACCATAAGGGATATAAACTTAAGGATCAAACTTAAATTGTGTGTAAGGAAAGTGCCCTACTCACTATACTATTTTTTCACGCCCAAGAGCACCTTCTTTTTAAGTATAGTGAGAATTGCTCAACCTAACCAGAGAAAACCCAATGCCTGTGCATGTTTTTCAAGATTTGTCTCTGAAACCTGAAGACCAACTTGTTAGACTATGGATTATGTGCTAGTAAATGTACATCATTGTGAGGAACCTCTAAGAGAGCAAGCCTCATTCACATTGTACATTTGGGAAGCAGTTGGGATGTGGCAGATAATGGAACCCAAGGAAAAGAGTTGCAAGGCAGAGTGGCCAAGTGAGTCCCCTCTTGAGACAGTTACTCTTTGCTAGCCTCCACAGACAGTGTAAAGATGGCTGACCTCTCCTGGAAGCTTACAGTAACCTGAAGGAAGAGGCAGAGGCTTCAGGCTTCACCGCATCCAGTTGGTTAATCCCCTCTCTGTCAATCACTTGCATATGATCTGAATAGACTATAAATTCACATTTCTGGAGCCACATGGTCAAAATAGCACTTTATATTCAGTGTGAAATTCTTAAAATGAAACCCAGCTGGCAGATGGGAAAGATTCTGGGGGTGGGGGGAAACAGGGAGGGGAATATTGGGTGTGTAAGGGGTTCATGATTTCCAGGGAGCTTTTTCATGCTTTGTGCAGATATGGGCATATTTAATACTACACAAATAAATTCTTAAATGTGAATTATAAAAGTCTAACATAATATTTCCTAAGACCCATTAATATAGTTGTGCAAGCCATTCCTAAGGCTGATCCTATGAGAACAGAATAATTTGCTCATCTAGAGAACTGTTTTCGATTATTTCATGTGTGCTAGTTAATAAATTATGTCTTTAAATGCTTTAAATAAGTCATGGACTTAATAGCTTCATTTGTAAGGAGTATGGCAGGGGAAGGGGTGGAGAACCCACAGCTAGTGCAGTCTATGACCACCTCCCTTCTGTGCTGAAACGCCTGTGCTTTGTGTTGTCTGTCTGTCTGTCTGTTCCATTTCCTTCACTTTGCTTGGAGTATATAGGAAGTAGCTTCTATCATGGTGATTTGCAGGGTCACTGGTCATGTCCCAAGGAAGAAACTTGATTTCCAAACACAATGCTTTTAGTTACTGACCTAACGAAGCCTTGCAGTCTTTTATATGCCATATAGCATTAACATTGATCAAGTTGGGCTGCTTCTTCTGGCAACACCAAGAAGCACTTGAACTTGTGACTAGGTTACCCATGGTTTACTATGACTTCATAGGATACGTCAGAAATTCAGGAAGAAGGCAGCAGCCACGAAAGATTTCAACTTGCCCATTATGCTTTATGAAAACCACGTTTAACCTGTTAAGAGGTGCCCAAGTTACATGTGTTCTGTGTTCAGAGGAGAAGTTGAATTCTGACAGACAGAATTTATTTCTCATTCTCATACTTCTCTCTTAGCTACATCTTCTCTTTCTTATATATGAAAGACTCACTGACATGAGTAGGCACCTGAGATTTACAATTCTGGTTTCTAGCACTCTGAAATCTTGATCCCCTGTGTTAAAAGGTGACAAATTACCTGAAAGGATCAAGTAATTCACTTACTGAGAACAAATATGTGGGTTCACAAAGGTAAGCTGCCTTTTGTGTGCACCATTTACTGCTCTATTATTGGCACTTCTAGTTAACTATAGCTATGTAAGACATCAAGCCAGGCATTGACATTATGTGATTTTTATTTTCTTTTTTTTTTTTTTTTTGGTTTTTGGGCCACACCCGTTTGACGCTCAGGGGTTACTCCTGGCTATGTGCTCAGAAATCGCCCCTGGCTTGGGGGGACCATATGGGACGCCGGGGGATCGAACCGCGGTCCTTCCTTGGCTAGCGCTTGCAAGGCAGACACCTTACCTCCAGCGCCACCTACCCGGCCCCGTGATTTTTATTTTCAAATGATATAATAAATGGGGCTGGAGCAGTGGCACAAGTGGTAAGGCATTTGCCTTGCGTGCACTAGCCTAGGATGGACTGCGGTTCGATCCCCCGGAGCCCCATATGGTCCCCTAAGCCAGGGGTGATTTCTGAGTGCATAGCCAGGAGTAACCCCTGAGCGTCACCAGGTGTGGTCGAAATCCCCCCAAAATATTCAAATGATATGATAGAATTACTACTTCACAAATGGAAAGGTGAGTGGAGTTAATATTTCCAAAGTAAAGTAGATTGGATGATTCAACAAAGCATTAGTGTTTTTCTTTTGGGGGGGGGTGGGTCGCACCCAGCGGTGCTCAGGGGTTACTCCTGGCTGTCTGCTCAGAAATAGCTCCTGGCAGGCACAGGGGACCATATGGGACACCGGGATTCAAACCAACCACCTTTGGTCCTGGATCGGCTGCTTGCAAGGCAAACGCCACTGTGCTATCTCTCCAGGCCCTCATGTAGTGTTTTTCAAGCCTCGGGTCTGCAGAACTTAATCTAAAGCACTGGCTAAGAGAAGGTTAGGCAAATCTTTCTGTTGGGTAGACTTTGTAGAACTGTTTCTATTTCGGAAAGTGGGATAACATTTAATCTAGAAAATATTTTTAAATTCATTCAAAATAACAGTATTTATCTTCAAAAATATGTTATTTAATAAATCAGTTATAATCATAATATAGTTTCATAGATGTAAATATTTCTTTGGGAATTTTCAGAAGTATACATGCATGTGTTTCAGAAATATATATATGTGTCTATGTGTGGATTGAGTGTTTAATTTATTTATATTTCCTTTCACAAAGGAGACTAGGTGATAGCCACAGGTATTCTGGCCATGAAAAATGATCTTTTTTTTGGGGGGGAGCCACATCCAGCGGTGCTCAGGGGTTACTCCTGGCTGTCTGCTCAGAAATAGCTCCTGGCAAGCACGGGGGACCTTATGGGACACTGGGATTCGAACCAACCACCTTTGGTGCTGGATTGGCTGCTTGCAAGGCAAACGCCGCTGTGCTATCTCTCCGGGCCCATGAAAAATATTCTATATAACATTAAACTTCTCAATAAAAAATGTGTTAATAACTTTCCTTCTACTTTTCTAATAACTTCCTTTCTGTTTTTCAGTTCAGACAAAATCAAAAACGTATTTTAAAAGATATAATTAGGAAACCCCCTATCTGGCCTAATCTGACTGGTGGCCAAACAGTTCATCAAAAATTGGTCAAAGTGTCTTGTTTTTAAAACATTAGACTGTTTGTTTTGACTTGAAACAACCAATGGTACACTTTTTTGATATCAGCTCCCAGGCCTTTTCACATATTATGTGGCCACTGATCAGACATCCACAGATACTGGAGAAGCAGTCTGCACCTTTGCCTCTACCCTTTTAGAGTTGTCTGACCCAAATCTGACTTGACAGTTTGCTTTCAGTGACTTGCCTTTATTGAGGTCTTTGAATGCATTCCATGTGGCTTTCATAAAAATAGCAATTTTCTTTTCAAGTTCCTATTTCACTTGTTGGTGTCATGTTTAATTACTTCATGACAAGAACTGATAGAATTGCCTGACTAAAGACTGGGGACAGAAACGAGGAGGTTTATAGAGTACCTTCCACCTGTCCTGAACCTCAAGAAGTGGCCTTCGCCTCTCTGTGGAAGCAGCATCTTTGGCTAGCACCAGAGCAGTGAAGACTCAGGCCATCCTACAGAGTGAAATGGACGTGAATCAAGGGAGCATTTATTCTACTAATATGAAACTTGCTCTGAAACTAACTGAACATCTTCTCTGTAACTGCTTAGTACTAATGTCAAAACTTGTATTCATGTCCTGGATCAGTTGGGCTCCTAGTATTACTGCTGTGATACCCTCAGTCTCTTTTTCTTCTTCTTCTTCTTTAATTTTTTTTTTTTTTGGTTTTGGGTCACACCTGGAGCCGCTGTGCACAGAAATCACTCCTGGCAGGCACGGGAACATATGGGATGACAGGATTAGAACCACCATCTGTCCTGGATCGGCCGTGTTCAAGGCAAACGCCCTTGCTGTGCTGTGCTATCTCTTTAGCCCCAACCCTCAGTCTCTTTATGGCATTTACTTATATTGACTTAGTGACTGACTCGGTTGAATTCTATCTATCTTTTTATCTCCTATGAAATTTTCATAAAGCCCAGTACTCTGTATGTTCATTGTGTATTACCAAAGTCCCAAATAGGAAATATGGAGGATGAATGAAAGACGGCTGTCCTCTGGTTATGCCTGTCTCTCCTTCAGGTAATGTTCTGACATGTCTCTCCCCATGATCTATCTTTTACTTCAACTTTGAGCAAGAAAGATGGATAGCATGTAAGGAGCACCAGTACTCTCTGCCATTGCTTTCTGCCTTTCTTTTCCATACATTTCCTAGTTCCGCAATGGCGAACCTATGGCACGTGTGCCAGTGGTGGCATGCGAAGGCCTTGCAACTGGCACGCGGGAAGGTCCACAATAAAGATATGCGGCATGTGCCATTTGTTCTCCTAAATCATCCATGACTCCAGAGAAGCTGCCTGGTGCTTTGTGCTGATAGCCAGGGAACTAGATAATGAATAACTGTTCTGTTGTTTTGCTTTGTTTAATTTCTGCCTTAAAAGATAAGTTTAGAACAGAGCTTCCCAACATTGACATTTTGGGCTAGATATTTCTTTTTTTTTTAATATAATTTTTATTTTGATCATAGTGTCTTACATATTGTTGACAATAACATTTTAGGTACATATTTACATAAAATCAGGGGGGATTCCCATCCCCAAATTGCCCTCCCTACCCCTCTGTTGTTGTCCTACCTCCCATTTCTTCTTCCCTCACCCCCAGGGCGGCTAGAATATGTGGTCCCCTCTGTATCCAACCCACTACTTAGTAGTCTTGCACCTGTTTGGTCTTGATGCCTCCTTTATCTCCCCCTCTAATTGTAGGCAGGACTAGATAGTTCAAGTTGCGTGGTTTTGCCTGAAAAGGAGAAGATAAATAAACTGGGGTAAGAGTCTAATACTCCCAAAATGGGTGGAATCCTTCTAGAGGCTCTCATCATCGATTTGGGAGATGAAGGAGAGAAAGAAGGTGAAACACTCCACCAGTACCAAAAAAAGTGTCAATTATCCAGTGAGGACTCCAGCTATATCGATAAGCACCACAAAAAAAACAGCCGAAAAACAAAGCAAAACAGACAAACAAACAAACAAAAAACAAAACAAAAACAAACAAACAAACCAAAAACACGCCATGGTCTTGAAATGAGAAACATGGCTTAGCACATAGCGAAGGAAAAGAAAAGAATAGACAAAAATAAGTATAATTGGGGACGACGATTTCAATAATCACACCCAAACAGAGAAATCGACCAAAATAGATAGGTAAATAAAGATAATAATAACAATAATAAATGAAGGTAAAAGATATATATGTATATATATATACACACACATATATATACATATATATAAAATACCAAGGTTTTGTGCTTTTTGTATTTTTGTTTTTTCCCCTCCTGCCCTGGCACAGTAAATATTGGGCTAGATATTTCTAATTTCTAAGATAGTTCTTTGTTGGGTTTGGGCAGAGTCATCTCACTAGAATTAATAGCAATCCCAGCCTCTACCCCCCAAGTTGTGACAACTGAAAATCAGCCAACGTTGTAGAAGTCCTAAAGGGGTAAGGGTAATAATTTTTCTATCACTGGTGGCTTGACTTGGCTTGCATTGACAAATGTGACCCCACAGTGTTGTGTAAATCTAATCAATGGCCTTGGGAACTTTCATTTCTACTGTTCTCTTCATATGAGTTTTATTCTGAGTTCAATTAGTCCTGTGTTTTTTTTGTTTGTTTGTTTGTTTGCTTGTTTTTTGTGGTTTTTGGGTCACACCCGGCAGTGCTCAAGGGTTATTCCTGGCTCCAGGTTCAGAAATTGCTCCTGGCAGGCACGGGGGACCATATGGGACGCCGGGATTTGAACCAATGACCTCCTGTATGAAAGGCAAACACCTTACCTCCATGCTATTTCTCCGGCTCCCTGTGGGGGTTCTTCTTTTTGTTTATTTGTTTGTTGTTGTTTTGGGAGGATTGGCTAAAATTCCTCAGGACATTATCACTCAGCTTTTCTTTCCTCAGACTGCCTGCAAACCTCTTTCCAAGCTTATATTTTTTAGTTGCCAGGATAGTAACCTTCTGGCTGCATTAACAGCAGGGAAAGAAGCTCATCCTGAGACCAGCAAATATGGCATTTTGATAACAGTGCCATTCAATGCCTCTCCCCTTTCTCAGATGTGTTACTGAGTGATGGTCAATTTTTTTCTACCATTTTTCTGTCTCTACATCTTCCTGTTTTTCTTTCTCATACACTGTTTCCATGGTGGCTTCTTGCTGTAGCCAGAGGACAAACTGCTGACAGGAACATCCCTTGAATGTCTCTGCATCTGAACAGGGCCATTGGCACCCTTCTTTGGCGTCTGAGCAATGCATGGCTTGCCATATTTGTCTGTCTCCTGTTTAAGGCCCAAGAATTTGAATCTGTTCCAATATCTAAATGTTGCCGTTGTTAGGACAGAGTGCTGCCATAATACCACTAGGCCAATATTAAACATGTTTATTTGGGTTCCATATAGTCATATTCTGATTTGTTGTTGCTACTTTCCTAAACATTAAAGCTATAAAACTGAGAGAGAGAGAGAGAGAGAGAGAGAGAGAGAGCATGAAATTTCATGGCAAAAGCCAAAGAAGCTGGAATATATAAAGTAATTTTGAAAGATTTTCTTCCTCTGATAAGGTCTAAGCCTTGGATGAAGCTTGCTTATTATTTTATGAAATCAAAGAATCCTTTTGAGTTTACCTATTGGTAGTGGTTTAGTGCAGTTTCTTGTAGTAGCAATATTGAGAAAGCAAGGACGTAACAATCAAACCTAGAATCAGACCTAACAAAACCAAGGCAAATTTTGGCCTTTTGATCAGATAGTTGATCGAAATATGTTTAAAGCAATGAGCTTCATAAAGCAGAAGAGGCTAAATATGAGGCAAGCAAACTATTTTTAAAATGTATTATATATTTAAAAGAAAGGTTATGGATAAAATAACATAGTAAATGTAACTTGTAAGAAATATTTACCTCAAATGCTTTAGTTTGAGATATCATCAAGTTACCTCAAATGCTTTAGACCAGTAAGTTGCCTGAAGATGAAATGCGACATTCACTTCTGAGGTATGTGCTGGATTCCGAAAAATACCACACTCAGGTCTTTCTCTTGTGCCATTATTAGAATCATGGCTATTGTGAAAATAGTGCAGTTCATAATACATGAGCATAAATATCAGTACTATATAAGGACCTAGAGAACATAAAACAATCCCAATCTAAGCATTTAGCAGAGAAAAGAAGGAATAATGTAATTGTGATAATTTCATTTCAGTTACTGAGGCAGACACAGTGGTCAGCAGTTGATGAGATTTCTTTTCCCCCTCAATACCTTTTAACCTCATAAAATATGGAATTCATAACTTAAACCTGCACATTACAATATCAATATACCAACCCATCCTCCCATCCACCCAGTCATCTCAATATGCACAGTTAATGAGTATTAAGTTAAAAAAAAAAACCTTAAAAGAATCAATTTCATGGTGAATGCATCTAGTTAAGCAAGTCATTTAAACAGCATTTTACTTGTGTGTAGCAGACCATTTTATAAGTTACTGATAACTTTACAAGCCTGTGTTTCAGACTAGCTAATTGGTTGTCTCTGATGTGTTTGGGCTCTCACTCATTAACCCTCCTTCCTGTCTAGTACATACTCGACTACCTCTCATACATATAGGTAGAACTTTTTAAACAACTACATTCAACATATTCTATTGCATGGAGAAAATTTTCCTTAGATAGGTTGCTTCTCATTTAACAATAATTGCCTCCCAAAGATAAAGGTCATTCATCACAGAGTACCAGCCCAAACATGGAAGATGGAGAAGATCAACTACAAAGCCCTAAAAGTATTTAATACCAAATATGGATGCTTTTTTGGTAAGAGTAAACTAAAAACTATTCTAGCAGGGGAGAAGAGATGGGAAGAGAAAAAAGAAAACACTGTGCACTTGAAAGCTGGCTGCCTCTGTAATTAATGACTGTGTTCTAGATGTTATTTATTGAAAAGTCTGCTGCCTGCACCTGCATGCAAAGACAAGTGTACTGATGCTTCTCTTTTTGCGTATGTCAATGCTTTCCATTCTCTGAGATAAGAATTAGATGCTTTGTTTGGACATAGATTAAAGGAATAGCTCAAAACCTAAGTGTCCTATGGGTCTTGAGATTTCTGTAGTGGTTCTATTTTCCATGATGTGTTGTTTGCTTTTCTATTTGCAAAATAATTCATCTGCCTGCAGGCAAATGTATCATATACTTTTAACCAATTAGACTTATAGTTTTAAAACCGTTCATGACATCCCACTTCTTACATGTATCCTTGGCCTGATTAACAAGGAAGCATGGTAACAACTTTTGAATAGTCTTTTTTGTCCCTTATGAATATTTTATGGAATAAAATATAGCACATATTTTCCCTTTCATTATGATTTCATATCTTTAAAATCGTTTAAAAAAGACTATCTGTGCCTTCAAGGAACAGAGAACTCATTGATGTGATTTGATCATAGAATGATTATTTAAATCTTAATTATCCTAGTGAAATGGGTAATCTGAATGAAAATTGAACTCACCACCAACAGGGATTATTTTATCTTGAATAGTCTTTATACCCAAAGTAATAAATTTATATAATTATGATGCCTGTATTAAGGTGAAAGTAATCACTCCATAGCTGAAGTCATAACAGCATATAAGTGGAAACAGTCTAGAGACCTTTCAGTGTGGTACTTGAATAAACAAAACTAGTTGTACCCAATCAATGAAATACTATTAAGCCATAAAAAAAAGTCTTAACTTTTCATGAGTTTCACCAAAATTTTTGTCTTGCACATCTGTAGTTCCAATCGCATGTATTAACTCCCAAAAATTTTGTTTGAGCCCAAGTTCAGTAGAAGGTGACCCTTCTATTGAGTAAAAACACTATGGATTAGTTTTCTTCTTAATAAGTGTCTTAGAAGATTTAACATTGAGTAATGAGATATATTTTGAGATATATATTCTATTTTATTATATGTAAATGATATACATATTTATATCTAAATAATATCTATTTCTATATACAGTATAAAGCACCCCTATACATTATATAATTACATATAGTATATATGGTATTTATAAATATATATTTGACCTCTTCTATAAGGTCATCCTGGTAGATGTACTTTTTAATCATAATTTAAAACATGTAAGTTGGGGGCTGGAGTGATAGTACAGCAGATGTATGCTTGCCTTGCATGTGACCAACCTGAATTCAGTCCCTGGCATGCGGTCAACTAAGCCTGTTAGAAGTAATTTTCCTGAGTGTAGAGCTAGAAAGAACCCTTGAGAACCACTGGGTTTGAACCAAACAACAACAACAACAATGATAATATTATTAGGGCTGGAGAGATAGCACACGGTAGGGCATTTGCCTTGCACACAGTAGATACATGACAGACGGTAGTTTGAATCCCTGAGTGCCACCAGATGTGACCCAAAACTTTATTATTTATTATATGATTTATAATGTATTATAACATATAATATATAAATAACATAAATTATAATCTATAATTATATTATATGTACTTTATTTTTTATTATATTATTAAATATTATTTTATCTTTTAAGTATGGAAGTAGTTACAAAAATTGATCTCATGTAGAAAGAGTTTAAATGTAGTTAAACTTGTCAATAGCAGTAGATTGTACCAGAACAGAACTTGAGAATTATTTGGATTTATAAAGGAATGGAAGAAATCTTACTGGAAGATAGGATAAAACAAAAAATCTAAACTACTTGAGGATTTTTTTATTATTAGATAATCTTAGTGCTTAAATATTAAAGCACTTAATATATTAATTAATATAACTTTACTATATTAAATTTATCAATGTTTTTTGAAATGTTTATAAAGCTGATAAAAAGGGCTTAACCAGTATTCAGCTTCCTGAACATATTGTTAAAATATACAGGGGCCGGAGAGATAACATAGAGGTAAGGCGTTTGCCTTGCATGCAGAAGGACGGTGGTTCGAATCCCGGCATACCATAAGGTCCCCTAAGCCTTCCAGGAGCTATTTTTGAGCATAGAGCCAGGAGGAACCCCTGAGCACTGCTGGATGTGACCCAAAAACCAAAAAAAAAAAAAAAATGCACACACACACACACACACACACACACACACACACACAAAACTACAAATATAATTTTTAAGCACTTTGTAATAGGTTAAGAAAAGCTAGATTTTGGACTCTAAATTGATAAGTTGAATATTCCTGTTTCAAACCTTAAAGTAACAAGAAGTAATATTACTTAGTGCTAAAGATCATCCTTAAGGGACCGGAGCAGTGGCGCAAGTGGTAGGGCATTTGCCTTGCACATGCTGACCTAGGACAGACCACAGTTCAATCCCCCGTCATCCCAGATGATTTCCCCAAGTCAGGAGCGTTTTCTGAGCACATAGCCAGGAGTAACCTCTGAGTATCACTGGGTATCACCCCAAAACAAACAAGCAATAAAAGATCATCCTTAAGATTCAAGTCCTTAAACCTCCCACTGAAAGAGCAGACCCTGTGTCCTGAAAAGTTCTGGGAACTTTATGTCTCCACAGAAGAAAAGCACAGGCCAGGCCAGATAGAGTAATAAATATAGGTTTATCTTTGGACTCTCAAATATGTACCATTCAACTATATGTTAAATGTTGTGCTACTAGTATCCAGTTTTGACTTTTATGGGTTTTATCTGGTTTTGTTTTGTGACCTTACCCAGTGGTGCTTACGGCTTACCGCTAGCTTTGTGCTCATGTTGGGTATTAAACCTAGGTAGAATGCAAGTGTAAATATAAAGCAAAATGCTTTATTTTCCTCTGTACTATCATTTTAGCCGCCCCAAATTACATTTTGTTGAAAGAGCATTTATCTGCTTCCAAAACATCTGAAATCATTGGTTGAATCTGGCGTGGTTGGGAAACCCAATTTATCTGTTCCCCTAAAGAGGAGATCATGCAAGTGAGGTGACAACCAAACCCCAAAAGGCTATTGCCCAGCCTCCTCCACAGCCTCCTGATTTCCTTAAAGCCTGGGGTTGACTTTTTATTTTTCTGCAAAGAACCAAGTAGTAGATATTTTAGGCCTTGTGAGACATGCTGTCTCTGGCACTTACTCATCCTTGTCATTGTCATGTGAATGAGGCCATGGATAAGTAAAGAAGCCTGGCTCTGTGCCAAGACCACTTGATTGGTGGGGAATTTATAGTGCCCAGGTGCTGGGGAGGCATCCAGCAATGGCTCCTGCGACTCAAGCCCCTTGTACTTTTAAAAGTTCCTTTGAGAACATTGAGTTTCCTCTTGAGGTGAATGATTTCAGTGATGCCTTAAAATCTAAGAGTCTTCTTCTACCTGCAGGTGAAGGAGCCTTGGGTTGAAGCCAAAGTTGAAATACTGGCCTGTGGGTAGGAAAGAGTCCAGGCCCCCAGGGGTCAGGTAGACTAGTTGGAGTGGAGCAAGGTGTAGGTCTAGGAATACTGAAGATCTTTCATTGCTCCTGAAACAGGAAGCATCCATTCTTACACTGTGCTTTTTACAGCAGCTGTCTGACAAGCAAGCTCTTTAGATAGAAGGACAAAATGAATCAGTCAGGCACATAGAAAAGAGAAAACAAATGTAATCTTTTCTGTACTAGTAGGTAAGCAGGTTAAGCACAAATAGGTTTGCTTTGTAGACCCTAGTCTTCCCACAAAAACAAATGAAATAATTTTATTTGTGTCTTTTGGGATGTAGTAAGATATCCTGTGCAGTGAAAGATTGGGTTTCTGTAATAATTATTGTCACAACATATAATTTTCTCTACGCATCAGAGAAACTTTCTCTACACTGAGCAAGAAGATTTGTTTTAAGGGGAAGACTTGGTCATAGGCCATAGCCTTCAGTCATGGCTCGCTTTTTCCCCAGTCATTGTGGGGTGTTTTTTTGTTTTGTTTTGGTTTTGGGTTGTTTTTTGTTTGTTTGTTTGGTTTTGGGGCCACACCTGGTGACACTCAGGGATTACTCCTGGCTAGGCGCTCAGAAATTGCTCCTGGATTGGGGGACCATATGGGACGCCGGGGGATCGAACCACAGTCCATAGTAGGCTAGCGCACACAAAGCAGACGTCTTACACCCTGAGCCACTGCTCTGGCCACCATTGCTTATTTTTTTAATCACCCCAAGGTCAGACAGCTGCCCTTTGCTTAAAAAATAAGCCATCATTTTTGGAGGGAATTGGGCTCCCCTGGCGGTGCTCAAGAGTTACTCCTGGCTCTGCTTTCAGAAGTCACTCCTAGCAGGTGCAGGCAACCATATGGGATGCCGGGATTTGATCCGGGGTCCCTCCTGTGTTGGCTGCATGCAAGGCAAATGCCTTTCCGCTATTCTATCACTCTGGCCCCCAGAAAGAAGCCATCTTATCAGAACTGCACAATGTCCAACACCTACTGTTCTTGAAATCAATCTTCTATCATAAATATGTACTCCCAAAGTAGAATTATAATGTTAGTTAACACCAAACTCTCAGAGTGAATATCTGTTCACTATTTAGTAATATTGTAGGACTCTAGCCAATGGTTTCACTTATATATTACCACCTTTAGTGTCACTTTTGGTGACTTTTTGGTACCTTTTTTTTTTTTTTAGTACCTGTCTAAGCATTTCCCAATCTTGTGCGAGGCACAATGAATAGGGGAACAGATGGTGCTACTCTCTCTCTATACTAACCTTTTGAACAAGTTGCCAGGAATGTGCTCTGAAGAATCTTAATGATGCCCTGTTACTTGTTTTTTAGACACATCCTGGAGCCATGGTATGGGCAAAGTTCTCTCTGACTTTTGTGAAGGCTACTTGTTAATAAAGCCTGCTCCTCCAGCTTCTGCCATTACAAGAGCGAAGTTAGAGGGACCCTACCCAAACATGGATAGATTGCATGTCCTCGACAGTGTACTAGACAACTGACTCTAGAAAGAAAAGGAACAAGTCTGGTTGGTGATACTTGCTGATTTCCTTAATATAAACACTCTAAAGAATGGCCCGTCTCCCGACTAGTGCCACTCACATCGTCATGAGTGCAGTTGGAAAGAGAAGGCACACAATCAGCATTTCAGTACCAATGTTTTCCCGCAGTGTGACATGTTAATACAATACATGCATCTGCTCTAGTGATGGAAGTGAGGAACTAGGGCGTCAGTAAGGAGAACCCCACTCCCTTGTTACCAGACACGTTCAGTAGTCCACAGAACAGAGTGGTTTGTCGGGATCTCTATATCCTCCTCATTGGAGTCCTGGCTGCATCAATTATCCAGACCACACTCTTCCCAACAAGTTCAAAACCAATATGAACCCTATTTCCAAAACCCTGATGCATAGGGTTCTGTGAAGAGCTTATGTCATAAATGAACATAATATGTGTTTCAAGCAACTAAAGAACTGTAGTGGCTCCTCAGGGGTTCAGATCTGTCAATGTGCCATATTCTCTTGCAACATCCCCCAGCTTATCCTTCTACCTACCTATCCAATCCTGCAGCTACCATGCTTTCCCAGCTCTCAGTGTTTTGCATGTGGTTATCACCCATTCATTCATCCCTGAGTTCCACCTTGGCTGCTGACTCATGCTGATGATTATGAGTCCTAAGGGGCTGATGTCAGCTTGCCTCCTTGTGAACCAAATGCCTTTCCAGAGATGGAGAAAGAATGTGCTTTCCTTTTTAACGTGCCCTGTTACAGCCTTCTCTTGAGATATCTCTGATTCAAATTGATGTACAGGACTTAAGAATTCTTCTAAATCATCATATCCCTCTTTAATTAAAGCTGCCTTTTCCTGATTCCAGCTGAAGTACAGTCAGTGTGATGTAAACTAGAAATGGGGTCTTCAGAAAACTGGACAGTATTGTTTGCAATCCTTTATGGTCACTGGAAATTTTGGAAGTTGGGGACTTGTAGTCATATCAGACAAATAATGAAGACAGTCATCTTGTTAGGCTTTTGCTTCTGTTTTGTTTTGGATTTTTGTTCAGTAGTACCCTGCTCTAATTGGTGATACCCTCTGCATTGGCACATGGAACATTGCCGCAGCTGGCTTGTCAAAGCACTCTCACTCTTCCCTGGCACATATGTATGCCTCCTGCGGTGAGTGCTGGTTAAGTGAATGAAGTTATGGGAAACCAGCTTCCAAAGCTCCTAACACCAATCTCACCCCTCCCCCAATCCCCACCACCACCACCAATGATTTATGTTAAGGGTAGATCATTATATATCTGCTAGGGTTTTTTTTTTCCAGAGGGAATAGACATTGTTAATGTGAAAGTGGCAGTCTGGGAAAACAGAGGGAGCAAACATCTGGCTTCTGTCGCCAGTGGTGAAAATATGGGTAAATAGTGTCCCCCAAAAGGGGCAAGAGGTAGCAGTATTTTATTTGGGTGAGAGCAGCTGTTCTCAACTATGATGGGACCACCCCAGTTGTGTTTTGGGCACTGAATGTGGTGGGTATGCAACATCTTTTTTTAGTGCCAGGACTGGTCATTGCTAATGGCCACTAGAACCAAATGCAGAATATCCTAGGATGTGAAATAGAGGCCAACACAGTAAAGAATTTTCACTTACCCTCTCTTTTTTCTGTTTGTGTTATTTTTATTCTTGTTTTGGGCCACACCCTACTGTGCTCAGGTCTCACTATCAATGCTAAGGAGACTATACATGGTGCGAGGGATCAAACCAGGATCAGACACATGCAAAGCAAGTGCCTTAACCCTTTTGCTATTTCTCTGGTTCCTCTGTGTAATATTTGGTCACACGTGAATCTGCACCAAATCCCTCATTGTAAGTATTTGATCTTAAAACCAAAAACTCTAGTGCCAAAGAGATAGCTCTGGAGCTCATTCTTTTCATGCAGGAAAACCAGATTAATTCCTGGCATTGTCCTCCAAGTATTGTCAAGAACTGTACCACTGTACCCTGAGATGGGACTAGCTCCTGAGCACCACCAGGTGTGATCCCAATACTAAAATAAAAACAAAAACCAACTACTCTATCAAGTGCTCTATCACATAAAAATACGAAGTATTTTTGGATTATGCTGGGGCCTGTGTCCCCAGAATGCTAAAAGGGAAACAAGTCCAAGGTTGGGTACATGAAACGTAGTATTGTTATGAACGTGGTGGTTGAATAACAGGTACAGTGTGCGGTAGGGAGAGGGAAGCAGATTATCATTACATATAAAATGAGGTTGGTGGGTTTTTTAAAAAGTAACTGTTGTTGCTCATAAATGACTCACATGTCTTCTAGAAACAGGATCATGCCATATTTGCAAACCATGAAAATGAAGTATTGGTAGTTATATGTCCTTCCAACACCACCACAGGGCCTGAAGTAGGAAAGGATGATTTTATTCTTCCTCCACTCAAGGAAACATAGGAAACACCTCGCACCCTGTGAGCTGGTCTCCAGAGCTATGTCATGTCTCACAGGTTTAACAGCTGCTGCAGATATTAGCAGCCCAGGAGCTGGTGCCATTGTGTCTCTGTTACAGGACGATTCTGTAGTCAGTGAGGTGTAGGAGAATGGAATGCAGTCCAGCCCTGGCCCATGCCCCGCACTCACTCTGATGACAGAGCTAAAATAGTTTGGCTACTGTGGCTGCTTTGTTTTCCTATCTCCAGGGTGGACACATGGCCACTAAAAAATGCCCCACTCTGTGGATCTCCCCAAAATAGCAAAATGACCACAGGTTGCCAGGCAGCTGTATTCTGAAGTCATCCCCCAAGTACTGCCTCCACAAAGCCAATGTGAAGCCATCACCAATTCCTGATTCCAGCCCTTCCCAGCTAGCCATGGTTCAGCAGCTAAAGCATTAAAAATACTGAAGTCCATTTTTTTCTGAAGTCACCTAGTAAATTTTTATCTTGATATAGTAACCTTTAACAAAAGCATGTCTATCATAAAAATACAGCCTCCTCATATTTCAGACTGGTTGGTTGGGTTATTTTTTTTAAATGAAGAAGTAAACAGTGATTCATTAAATCCCTTTCTTAAATATTACACTGGAAGATTCCAGAGAGATAGTACAGAGAGGAAGGCATTGCCATGTGGTGGCCAGCCCAGATTGAATTCTTGACATCCTGTATGGCCCTGGGCACAGAGCCAGGAGTCAGCCTTGAGCACAGCCAGGTGTGGCCCCAGAACCAAAATAAGTAAAATTAAATGGAAACCTGTGGAAGGACAAGTCAGTAGAAATGCTGAGTCATTTTTATTTTAATAATAGGGAGGAAGTCAACATGGAAATACACGTAAAAAGAAAAAAACACAATTAAAATGAGATCCTAAGGGAAGGGGGAGTTCAGTCAGCCTAAAGTCAGCATCTGCTCTCTTCATTGTACTCTTAGCTTTTAACACCTCAAAGTCTAATCTTGTAAAGCCATGTTCAGACAGCAGACTCAATCATACTTTTCTATTACAGAACGTCAGAATTATTTTTAATTGATAGCATGACTGTAGAAAAATGTGTGAAATTATTGTATACCAGCAGGGTGAATGCAGCAGAGTAGCAATCCATTTAGGTTACAGATCAGAGAAGCTCATATTCTCCTGCTCTGTCAGCTTGACCCCAATCTGGTCTGTAATCTGCCAACCACTTTCCCATATCCTTCCATGTTTAATATTCAGTAAAAACAACTCCTGAAATATAAGCACCTTCAGACATCTTTATTGTTTTCCAAGTATGTCTACATGACAGGCTATCTATTTAGTCACCAAGCTTAGTAAGAAGCTAAAAACCTTACTTATCTCTATTCTCTCTCTTTTTACCTCTATCATCCTTCTCTCTTTTATACCAGCCTTCCCTTTATCCCATATTGCAGGATATAAAATATTACATTTTTCAGTTAGTAAAATCCAATATTGCTTTTGCACGAGTTGTTAATGTGCTAGTGGGATTAGTTCTATAAACTAATGAATCATTTGGATTAATATTGTTATTGATGTATTCTTACATTAGCTATTTTTTACATTTTACTGTGATTGAATGTCTGCTTACAGGCCTTATCCCACTTGCTAGCTAAAATTTTGTATTTAAGGTTGCAAAATGGCAGGAATGCAGCTATTTTCTTTACCATATTTTAGGTACTACATGTGCTTTCTTGTCAATGGGAATGCATTATTGATTAAGTAGCAGGTTCCATTATAAGCATAAGGATCCTCACTTCAGTGGTACAGTCAGAAATCTCACCTGGGGTAGAGGCAAGGAAAGGAACATCTCTGCTTGTCAACTCTTTAGAGCTGCTTGGTCCTGCTCTGAGTGTAAATGTTACTGTGTTCCCCACCTGCCAATTCTGCCTACTCTTCTGCCCACCTAGGCTGGCTGCTGGTTCCTTACCTTTGCTGACTGGTAGTTCCTCTCTGGTGATCTAAGTTTGATCTCTGGGGTGATCACAGCACAGTTTCAAATTCTCCTGTAGGTAACTTGTTTCTAGTACTCTGAAAAAAGAAATAAAAGAGCAGAATTTACCTTTTCCATAAGGCAGAATTCTCTTATCAACATGAATTATAAAATACCTTGGGCAGGCCTAGAGAGGAGGTTCAAGGATAGAGTGCTTGCTTTGCATGCTTGAGCTCTGGGTTTGGTTCCCAACACCACAGGGACCCCTAAATTCTGCTAGAAGTGACCCTCAAGAACCATGTCCGGTATAAACCTCAACCACTGTATAGTGTGTTTCCTTTCACACTCAAAATAAATAAATTCTTGGGCAGAAATTGTAAAATCATGTGACCTGTATTCTGATAGGTAAATGAAGTTCGTGATACTCTCCATGATCTTAATGACATTCTATATTTGTGCTTCCAATATCAGCATGGAAACTTGGTATTTCTTATGTAGAGCTTGCTTACATGGAAACATGCACAAATGTTAATGCACTTTGGTTTTTCTCTGCTGCTAACAATAGATTGGTGATGATGATGATGATAAAGACAAAGTGAAACCACATTTGCAAAAAAAAAAAAGGTTGCGATACTTTTTTTTCTGGGTCAAGTATTGAATAAAACAAAACTTTGGAATTTCCATGGTATGTGGAATTTAATGAAATTTGTTGGCCAAAAATGACTTTGAAGAATGCCTTTCTGATGTTGCTGTTGACTAAAATTTATGTTATGTAAACCTGGTTAAACTACAAATACAAAAACCTTTTTTTATTAACTACCCTCCCCCCCTTCCCTTTTCTTTTTGTGGGTCATTGCAATCTCATTATTAACAGCAGCAATGTACAGTGACCAAGGATCTTATGCCTTAAGGTGATAAGCCAGAATTAGGGCATTAATACTCCAAGTTGTGGCATTGGGGATCAAACAGCAGCACTACCATGATCATCTTAGCTCAAGTGGGGTGATGCAAGGAATCAAACCTGCAGCCTCATACTTTGCCACTGAGCTATTCCTGGGCCCCCCAGTGTTCTCTTCTCTTTGATAGTATATGTGTATATGAGGAGTTACATGAACTTTGCATTTTTTCTTTCCCCTTGAGAGAAGATTCATACTTCTGGAAGTCAAAAAAACTGGTATTTATTCAAATCAAGAGATGAAAATCCATCAGTATCCTAACCACCACACTGAGTGACTTGCAACTCATTGTTAATTGAACAAGTGTTTGGGTTTGTTTTTGTTTTGTTTCATTGGGTTTTTTGCTTTGGAGATTTTTGCTTGTATTTGTTTAGGCTCATACCGCGTGAATCACAGAGGTTACTCCTGGCACTGCGCTCAGAAATTAGGCTTGGGGACCATATGGGATTCTGGAAATCAAACCTGGGTTTGCTACACACAGGGCAAACACCTACCTGTTATACTATTGCTTTAGCCTTTGCTGTTTGTTTATTTTGTTTGGGGGGTACACCTGATGATGCTCAGTGGTTACTCCTGGCTCAACCATAAGGAGTCACTCTTGGTGATGCTTGAGGGACCATATAGGATGGAAGGATTGAACCTGAGTCAGCTGCATGAGCAAGTTTTTGAAGATAGCTAATGGTCTACCTCTTCTGCCAACTCTTCAGTATTTATGTTTCTCTTCCTAAAAATGTAGTACTGGGAGAGAAATTAAACTGGAAGACTGTTTATCTGTACAAACATATTTATATACATTCAATCAGTTTTATTCTTTTTTATCATGTTTTTGATCCACATCTCATGCATAGGGTGTAGTACTCAGGGTTTACTCTTAGCTCTTATTCTAGTTCTAGTTCTAGTTCTCCTAGTTCAGAAGTAATTTCTGGTAGGGCTCAGGGACCATATATTGTCAGGAATCAAATCCAGATAATACCCATTGTACTATCTCTCCAGCTCTCTATTACTTTTCTGT
Organism: Suncus etruscus; assembly: GCF_024139225.1. Lineage (NCBI taxonomy): Eukaryota > Metazoa > Chordata > Mammalia > Eulipotyphla > Soricidae > Suncus > Suncus etruscus. Next base: position 112,347,989 of record NC_064849.1, on the reverse strand, counting down.
AAATTACATTTAAGGCGCAAAAGAGATAGTCCAACAGGTAAAGTGCTTGCTTTGCATAAGTCAACCTGAGTTTCATTCATGACATCCATATTCCCTGCCCTTAGCCCCACCAGGAATGACCCCTGAGCACAGAGATAGGAGTAGGCTCTGAGCATGGCCAGATGTGGCCCCAAACCAAAAACAAACAATGCAATCTACTTTCCCAGGTCTCAGTATTAGATGCTAGATAGTTATAAGGGTAAAAAATATTATGTAAATTCTATTTTATGTTTGATGACCAAAATAACCGAGTTGCTAAGTAATTGGTATAGTTCATATTATAGGCTGTAGCCTTTTGAATATGTTTGCAGGATAGTGAAGGCAGCTATGCTCGAGTTTTGGGTTTAAGTGATTCTTTTTGGCATCTTCAGCATGACTAAAACCCTGTTTCTTAGCACATAGAGTTCTTTCTTAGACCTCATTGGGCCTCCCAGGCTATTAGCAGATGGGTGGAATGGCTTGAAAATGGGTCATTCACTCCTAAAGAAAACACTCTGGGGTCACAGTACATAACCCACATTTATGGGAACAGTGGTGGATGGTGTTCCAGAAACGCCTGGCCATCTCACTTTGATTGTGTTCCCCTTGAAATCTTCATTTTGCATCACTCTCAACGTTTTGTAAGAAAAAAGTTCCAGTCAAATCAATGACCAATTTCTCTTCTCCCCAATCTAGGTCAAAAAATACTTTGAACTTGAACCCCTTGCCCGGGGCAAACGCTGGATCCTGCAGCCCTGTTCCCTGGATGACATGGATTCCCTGAAGGACAGCTTCTCACAACTCATCAGCTTGTTGGAAGAAAAAGACCACGAGGCTGGAAGAATGTGAAACGTGGCTCAGAGAACAGGCTCCCCCAAAGGCATTGAACCAGTCATGTTTATTTCTCATTTAAATTTTTATTTTGGTAGCCAAACTCCATGGCTTCTATATCTGTTCTCCTTTTGTTATCTCAGACTCTCATCTCTTTATGACAGTGAACATTTTGTCCATCAGGTGAAGTCTCATCGGCATTCGCGTCGAGTACACACTACTGAGAGAGAATGTACTCTTTATTTACCACTAATTATTTTCACCGCATGTCTCTTCCTTCTGTTGTCCTCAGAGTCTCTGCTCTTCTCTGTGCTTAAAAGAATAGAATCTGTGGCTCCAGAAAGTGAAATCCCTGGTGAAGGACTCAGGGAGACGCAAAGGGTGCTGGGTTATATGTCTGGGGCTCTTCGTATTATCTATGTCATCTTCAAGATCTCTTGAGGTTTTACTTTATTTTTATCTCTGGCTTTCTGTATCTGGCCTTAGAAATGATGAGATAAATAAGCACCAAAAACTTCAATTCTTCACCTCATCAGAAAAGACTCTCCTGCCAAAGAAAGACAAGTTGCATATTGTTTCTTTGGTGGCAGCCCAAGTCTTACTCTGATCCCTATTTTGAAAGCAAAGGCATTGTTCTAATTTATGAGAAAATAGGAAAGTTAGGCACAATGCATGGTCATTGATTATAATTTCTTCAAGTTTTTAAATATTGGGGGGGTGTTTGTTTGGGGGCCCACACCTAGCGATGCTCAGGAGTTATTCCTGGTTCTGCACTCAGGAATTACTCCTGGGGGTGCTCAGGGTAACATATGGGGTGCTGGGAATTGAGCCCAGATTAAATTCGTACAAGGCAAACACCCTACCTGCTGTTTATCACTCCAGGACCCTCAAATATATTTTAGTGTAAAGATTAGACTGCATCAAGTCAGCTATAAGATAATATAGGTATCTTTTTCTAAAATTCTCGTGTCTGATTTAGATAGAGAACATAATTTTTGAAACCATAAATACAATTTTTTAAAATAGCCAAATGAAATATGGTTTATACTGGCTAAGATTTAAGTTGGCATGGATTTGACAAAGATAACAAAGACAGAATCATCTGTATATTCATTCATTAAATACTAATGGAGTTTAATGGAGTCTATTAATGTCTCCATCTAAGTAATTAAAGGTCTATCAGTATTTCTATTATAAACCTCTATTTTCAGGGGTTTCAATGTGCCCTTAAAAGTACTGAAGCTGCAGCAAATAAGTAAATTTAGGGCCCAGATTCAACTTAGAACTTTTTCCCCCGTGTAGGTTAAATGCTAAAATTACACAGAGAAAAAATAATGTATAGTTTTACTAAGATTTAGAGCCTGTGGCCTTTTCTAAAACTTATAATTTATGGATATAGAGGTTTATGGGTGAAATATCCTTTAGCACATTTTGTAGATTTTTGACAGCTTAAAACACATAGTGGTCAAGTAATAATAAAAAAAAACTGATCCCTATACATGAACAATCAAAACATGTTTATAATTTTTAGGTAGCATATGCTGACACAGTGATATTACAGGGTGATGTAATCCCTAGTAATTCTCCAGAAGATTGGCGTCATTCAAATACAGTTTATGTGGTTTAATCCTGTAGGTGGAATTTAATATAATCATTGCCTTTGAAACATTGAACACTTCTTTTTTTTTTTTTTTTTTTTACATTGAACACTTCTAAAAGCATTTTCTCTTCCCAACAGAATGGGTCCAAAGATGAATCCTAATTCGATTTTGTCAGAATCACCCCAGATATTTTTATACCATCTCATCTATGAGCAGCACAGAACTTTCATTCCGATGATCAATGACACAATTCCTGATATCTCTATGTCCTGTTGTGCTCATCGCCTCTGAAAAAATAAATGATTATTAGGCACTGCTTTCTCAGCACGTTCATCCAATGTCGGATGTTGTCTTTTTAAGCTAGTGTGGCTGAGCACTGCCGAACCATCTGTTAGATGACTTTCCGTTGTCTGTGTGTGTGTTCATGTGTGCGCCAGTGATGGGCTGCTTCTCAGGCCCATGACTGTCTGCAGCGTCTCAGCCGTCAGAATGAAAACATTATCCATCAGTACCCAACAACAGCTGTTTTTGACAAGTTTCTGTCTGACGCCTAATGCTTTACAACTGTCAATAAGGCTCCTTCTTTGTCTAGCAGTTTGGAGCTCTCTGTCTTGCTGCTTCCTTGCGGCCTCCTGTCCTTGTAACCCTAGAATTTGCCATGTTTGGGAAATCCACTGCAGGGAGGGCGGGCCGAGCCTGTAGTGGGTGGCGGGTGGCAAGTGTGTGTGGCTAGTGGTGGGTGTCCTGTTCCTACATTCACATAAAGTGCCACAGGTGGCCTAGTTTGCATATTCCAATATTATATAGGAAAAACAGTCTGTTATGTATTTCTTCACTTCGCTTCTTGTTATATTTATGGAAGTTACCGGTTTTTGTACCTTCTTAGCGCAAGCAGTTGCCTTTTTGTAATGGCAATTAATTTATATGACAAAACTTTGTATCTACTGTAGATTACAGTATCAGTTGCTAATTAACTGCCATAGTATCCTGTCTTTCTATTTAAAATTTAAATGCTGTATCTATTATACTTCAAGGTTAATGGATTTGTGTGGACAATTGCCAGACAAGAAGAACTTGTATTGTCCGTGGTTTATATATGATTTTCACTTTCTTCAAATGAAAATAAACGCTGAGTAGAATTGATGTGTGTAGACTAACTCCTTTTGGCTTTAGCATTTGGGAGTCCCAGATTTTTATTTACATTTGTGTCGCCTGTTTAAGTCTTCAAAATAAGTTTTTGCTGCTCTTGGGTCAAAACAAATGATTAATTCGCATTTCCTTTGAAGCCATTGTGAAAAATCTTAAAAGACAAAATAAGAGAAAAAAAGCGTGAGTCGTTTCCAGTTGGTTTGTCTTCTTCAGCTGCGATTTACTTTCTTCTTTCATACAAAAGTGTGTGAGTGAAGTTGTTCTAGTGTCACCCTTCAATCAAAGCATCATGGTAGAATATTTGCTGGAAAAGCAAATCACTTCTTAGAGTAGCTCAGCTTGGTGCAATGAACTGTTTCCTTCAATGTTGATTGATGCTCTCAGGAAATAAGTAAATCTATTTTTAAGTGACTCAAGAGGAAATACAACTGCACATTTACAGATTTTTCTTAAAAAAATGAGTGTTCTATGCAGGAAAAAGAATATAAAAGATGGCTGGAAGATGAGAGAAGAGGAAGAAAAAACACATGAGAGAAAACAAAAATTTCAAATCCCAGCTCTTCGTTGGCCTCAAATGCAACACTTTCCTGACATTTACTTGACTACATAGAAAGCTTGCAACACTGCACTTCTAAGCTGGGCTCCAACCTTTCTCCTGTTTCCCCAAATTTCCTGGGTAAGCAATTAGTAGTCATCAAATTCCTGAGCACCTCAGACCTATCCCAGCAACTCTGGACACACTGTAAGATTTTTAAATCTAATGAGGTTATTTTAATGCCCAGATGGAATATTCAAACTTGAGTGGAAATTTAATTCATGCCTGGCTTCATCCTTTTTTATAATTTTAAAGTGCATTTTCATTAACCTTCTGACCTAATGGTGCAAATAGAAAAGAAGTGGTGTATGGAGGGGGCGGGGTGGGTGGGAGTGGCCCTTTGGGATGTGTCATTTTCAGTGGTTTGGAATGGAGGCTGTGTCTTTGTTATGCAGACACTTTAGGAGAATATAGTCCTGGAGATCTGACATTCATGCTGTGAAATGAATGATCACATCGAGTTGGGAATTCCTGGCTCCAAAGCATTCACAACTTTTGATCACCTGGAGTCAGCATGAGTAAATGATTTGTATCTCGGTTTCAGTGTTTTCCAACTCAGATGCACCAAGTGACTAATGAGCCCAATGTTGCCTTCCTTCACCAATCTTGAACTGATTTAGGAACATAGAAAAGATCCCTCATGTATTGGATATTCTTTGAAACTCAACCATCAACAGCTTTTAAACTCTGTATCTCATGGAGATTCAATTAAAAAACTAATGAAAATAAATTAAAACTAAATATGTGTTTTAAAAGAAAATATCCAGCGGAAGCCTGTTCCCCCACCCCCTTTCTCATTCTCTTTGAATCAAGACCCAAAAGAACGTTCCTTCCTCTAACTCTTTCATCAGAGTTGACCATTCTCATGTTCAAGGGGGAGTTTCATTCATCTCTGTGTGAAAACCCTTCACACAGCTTTTAATGAAACCAGTGGAAAGGTTAAAGGATCCAAGAAGAATTTCTCCAACATAACCCTTATCTAGTCCCCTCCTTTTCTTGAGAAACAAAATAAAGTTTGTTTTCTCAGTACCTAAGATTTTTAGTACATTTTCTCTATGACCCACCTAATGCATTGTCTCTACTCCGAAAAGCATTGATCACTGCAACCTGCTATAAAATGGAAAGGCCACCTACAGTGTTCTTAGACTCAGCTTCCTCCATTCTTCTGTGGTCTATGTCCTCTGATCACATCGGACTATTTGTGGAACACTGTATGAATAATCACTTTACAAGGAAAATGGGCAGGCTTGTGGTTTGATGCACTTTACTTGCCGTGCATACTTTTGTGAGGTCACTGATGCCATATTTGGAGACTAAAGAAAGGGACTCCATGATGTTATGTCTTGCTAGACTCAGCCATGTTTATATTACTGATTCCCAACTACTTCTCTCTGCCCCCAATGCACTAGTTGACATTTTTAGAAGGTCGGACCAACTTGTGTGAAGCCATGTATTTGTATCATCGAAGAATGACCTGCAAACTACCAACAAATGGTGAATTCCTCTTATTTCCCTCTTCTTTCTGTTAAAAAAAAATCTATTCTTGCTATTCTCTTGCTCTCAAAATATTCTCTATAAACATTTCAGCAAAGTTCTTTCAAGTCTTGTGCTTGAAAGTTGAAAGAATATTTCCAACTTAGTTGGCAATGTCCTCCAGATGAAAAAGACTGACTCAAGGTGCCTGGTAGATAGGCTACTCTCTGACAGTTGAAAATAATCTTTGTCCAGGCATTAGTCTACCTGACTTCTTGGTTTCTCCATTTCATCATGGGATATGAAGAAGTCGGAGAGCTGATGATTTCAAAAAGTCTAAGATCACTTACGTCACAGGTAACCTTTCCAAGGAAAGTGAAAAAAATCAGCCATGAATGCCACAGCCTTCTTTGGGAAATAATTCACTGAGACAAAAGCTGGAAGTTCAGTGTCAGGATATTGCTCACCTGTAAACAGTTGCCTTGCACGTAGTTGAATAGCTGGGAGACTGGATCAACCTGACCTAGGGGATGGGTAGGTTCCCCAGGAGCTTCTTTAAAGGGGAATATTTGAAGAATCTGTTTCTGGGAAAGAAGTGAAAGCAGGAGACTACCTGAGAGGGTCACTCACTTGGAAAGGAATGATGTCTAGCCAGTTTGTGCATAATCTCTGTAAAGGCCAATTAGGGAAAGACATGTCGGGTATTTTGAAGGCCAGACTGGTCTAATATGAAATTTAATAATTAAACATACAAAATTCAGACTAAATTAAAAATGAGATGATTTTGTTGGAATGAAAACTGCTCACCAAAAGTGAGAGGCAGGAATTCAAGCAGTAAGTCTGGCTGTCATCCTTTGTCAGCTGGAGCAAGTCAGGCTGGGATCTGGACCTTTTCCAGCTGTTTTACAACTTTCTAGACATGGGGTATATCAGCCCCACACTTTTATTAAGCCCCATTAGAATTTTTCAGATGACAGCTTGTCAAGACTCAACTTACCGTTTTCCTTTTTACAGGTTCTGTCTTGCTGTGGGACTGTTTGGTTTAATAGTTCTAGATTTTCTGCACACTCATTCTTTTTTGGTGTTTTTGTTGAACACCTACTGTGTAACAGCCATTGTGTACCATACCTGCAGCACAGAACAGGATGGGCTTTGTCCCTTCCTTTGTGGGACTTTAATTCCTATGACATTAGGTAAGTTGTATTTTTTCCTGTGACACAAGGCATTTGGGCTTTCTTATAAATTGGGAATGGTGCGTTTTATTATATTAAAATTGCACTTTGAGGCTAGACTTTGCAATATTTTTTGTGGTTTAAATATCCGGTTTTCAACCATCCTCATTTAAAATAGTCTTTGGGTAAAATTATCTTTTGAGCCATTAATAAAGCTAGCAGTCTAAACGAACAGAAAAAGCTTTGCCTCTTTTGGGCATCTTTGTAAACAGAATCCTTTAAAGCTAACACCTTTATTCTGCTATTTTATTGTTTCAACAACGAAGCATGTGTCCAGCATGCAAAAGTAGTTCCAAAGTGCTAAACTAACTTTGTCAATCATCTACTTTTCTTTTCATGGTCTCTATATTCAAAGGTTTTCCCTCCTCCTCTAGAACAGCTTGGTCTCGTCCTATCTGTCGACCTGATAAATTATTTATTTTTGTTTTGTTTTGAGGCCATACCCGGCAGTGCACAGGGATTACTCCTGGCTCTGTATTCCGAAATCATTTCTGGCAGACACAGGACCATATGGAATGCCAGGGACAAACACTGGTGAACTGCGTGCAAGGCAAATGCCTTACCCACTGTGCTGTTGCTCCAGTCCCTGTTCTGATAAATAATTTATTTCTGAAATGGAGAATATCCAAGAAGGATATTCTTATTCAGGAACATAGTTTGGAGTGTCTTTTGCCTTTTAGGAAGGGCAATTGTACACAACTGTATCACTAGTATCATGCCCATCTAGACAGAGGCAGTAACCTGGAAGTTGAAGTACCTTTCATTTTACAAAGAGGGTAACCTCCCAAGCAGCAATAAGGCAATATTTGGCCAATTGGGGTGAAAGGCTCAATGTTAGATCCCTAAAATGACACTGCCCAGCAGTCCCAAGTTTGCCAGAGCCACATTTGCTGGTATTTGGGGGCTTCCAGCACCAAGGTGCTAAAGGTCCATCTGAAACTGAAGATAAAACTCAGAACTTTGCCCAGGCAAGCCATGTGCTCCTGAGCCCTGAGCAGAGATATATCTCAGCTTTCTTCTGGATTTTCTACTTAGGTAACTAACTTTCTTTTGGATTTCAGGAGACAGCTTCATTTTTTTCCCATTAAAAAACTCAAACTCCAGGTACTCTTGGAAGACAATCTCAGACATTTCAAGATGTAACTTGGCAAAGTTGCCCAATCAGCAGAGGTTAATACATTTTTAGCTTTAGAATACTTTCACAAAAGTTACCTCATTCTGATTCTCATTTCCTTGAATACCTAAATGCCAGACTTTTCTTCCCCAGTCCCGTGATTAGTGTACCTCTCAGAGAACTACAACTTGTTTCTTTAGATTACTAGGTAATGGTAAACTATTTCTTTATTTTGCTTAGTTTCAAAATCATGAATGTCCAAAATGGAGCATGAAAACAAAGCCTCTTGGGTCCGGAGCAATAGCACAGTGGGTAGGATTTACACATGCGACCCACCCACAGATTTGGTCCCCCAAGCCTGCCAGGAGTGATTGCTGAGTGCTGAGCCAAGAGTAACCCCTGAGCCCCACCGGATGTGGCCTAAAAATAAAAAAAGAAAATTCTCTGTATTTCAGTCACATTGTTAAATTGCTAGTCATCCTCAATGTTTAGGTAAGACAGCAAAATCTAATGATGTTGCTCTGTATCAGAGGTTTATTTCAATGATTAGTTAATTATTTGAGGCTCTGCCCCTAATGAAATAATGGATCTTGACAATGATCAGCAGTGTCTGCTAATGTCACAGGGAGGAAAATAGATTGAGCATGTGTGTTCCCTTATATATGTGTACAGTATCACCTTGGATATACTATGCCAGAATCAATTGAACTATATCTGGTAAAGCCTAAAGATCTAATAATTTTTTGCAGAAAATACAGGAACAGGGGTATGTTAAGCAGCAATAATTATAGTGCAATAATTATAATTCAGCTCATTGGAAACAACTAGACAAATGAGGTGGTTTATTAAATGGCAAGAAGGAAAAATAAATGAGGAAAACTATAAATTAAGAAAGTCTTAAAATGTCAAATAATTGTAGAGTAAGAATCTTATTTAGATTCTGATTGAAACTACAGAGATGTAAAAGAATAAAATTTGACACACATGGATATAATTTAAACACGAAAGATCCTATTAAAGAACCATTTATTGGTTGGGGCCAGAGAGAGAATCGTGGGTAGCATACTGGCTAATCCCAGATTAGTTCCCACTACATATGGTCACACAGACCCAAGAATAAATCTTGATCACCATTGGATGCTCCCAAATTAAAAAAAAACATACATATATATGTATGTATATAGTATTTATAAAGGAGCATTAGATACTAGAGTAATTTAGGTATGGTAATGGAAATTTGGTTATGAATTGCATTGCCTTTTTTAAAACTCATCCCCAGTAGTGCTCAGGGCTTGGTTCTGCACTCAAGGATCATTCCTGGCAGAGCTTGGAGAACTCTATGTGGTACTAGGGATTGAACCTAGGTCAAATGCTTACAACACAATCTCTTTAATCAATGACTATCACTCCACCCCCACGTTGCTGTGTATTTTTTATGGGTCCTTTAACAGTTAGTGATGCATGGATAAAGTATGATGTTTAAGACTTATTTTTTTAAAAAATAAAGAGTGAAGAATAGAAATAGATTAGGCTATAAATGAAATAAGATTGGCCAAAATGAGTTACTGAAGCTAAATAATTGTAACAGAAGTTTTTAATAACTTATCATCTGTCTCTGTATATAAATAATTTAATTTTGTTTGCTAAAGTGTGTCACTCAAACACTATAATCCACTTGTTACTGGATGTTGACCATAGGAAAGATGTGAAATATATGTTTTTGTGAGATAAAAAGATTCTAAGGGGCTGGAGCAATAGCACAGTGACTAGAATATTTGCCTTGCCTTGCCACCCGGGTTTGATTCTCCGACATCCCATATGATTCCCAGAACCTGCCAGGAGTGATTTCTAAGCACATAGCCAGGAATAAGCCCTGAGCGCTGGCAGGTGTGGCCCAAAAACAAAACAAAGCAAAGCAAACCAACAGCATATATTTATGATGAGTCCATCATGTCAAAAGTACAAAAGGAGGGAGGGAAAGAATAGGTGGAGGATCAGGATCATTCATGTTATCTTCTTACTCAAAGGAAAAAAGTGAAAAAATAGATTGAGATCAGATCTGGATAACTTTGAATTTGTATAACGTGTATAAAAGCATGTGGCCATTGGGAAGACATTGAATGTTTTTAAGATGAATAGCATAATCAAAATAGTTACTTAGGATGAGTAAGTTGTATAAGGGAGTATGTGAGAGAGTAGGGTGCAAAGGTGGCTGCAATAAACTGCAGAGAGATGTGATAAAATGGTCAATGACAGGAGAATATTTGTCAGTGGGGATTTCAGGCCAAACAGAGAGACTGAATAAATGAATAGAATTTTGAAACCAGCCTCCTAGATTACCTACCTGTCACTTAAGAGCACTGTGTTCTGGAATATGAAAACAGACTTGAACTGTCTTCAGATGTAGACAATGTGAATTTCCATGATGCTACACAGAAGAATGGGGGTTCTATGAGGCACTGCTCCCACCACCCATGATAGAGCTCCAAAATCTACCACAAAAGTGCTTTCGCTGAAGATAACAATTTACCTCAGAGATTGGGGTTTAACAAACTCAGGAGTCAGTAAGTAAGGTGGACAGGAATTCTTTATCCTAAGGCTGCCTGACTGGGTTGCTTGGTCACATTGAACATTTTCAAAGATGTGACTGTACTTTACTGACATTGTCCAATAGCGGCTCCAGGACAGAAAATGGCTAATTATTTTCCCATTCCAGATCTAGTTCCCTGGATGACCAGCTGTGTATTCACAGAATACCCTATGTTCAGGTGGACCCTGTGCTTGGTTTCATACTCTACTGTCATTAACTTGAAATTCTTGATAATAATGATCAATGTTATTAGTAACATGTTCTATTAGAGAAGTCCAATAGAATGATGAAGCTGTATGTAAGCAGAAAGATCATGTGGGTCTGTTGGCATGCCTATTCTTATGTTTCTGACACCCACAGTGGGCATGGATGCCTGGACTCTCCAACAAGTATAAGATAAACATGAACATGGTAATCCTGGACTGGGTCAGAAGCTGCTGGCATTTTCTGGAGGCCCTGTTCTCTCCCCATCTGAACTTCAAATGCAGGGAAAAGCGATGACATTCTAAAAACTGTCAACAATCTATGTTGCTTCTTCTGTATTAGCCAACCACTTACACTAAAATTAATGACATAGAAGGAAGGGAATGGGGCTAGGCAAACATAGTTCTATTTCTTTTTAGTTTTAGTTTTATAGTTCTAAGTTCTTTGTATAACTCTAGTACTTTCATGGTTTAATTCTTTTCATAAAGAGTGGAATATATATATATCTCAAAAAGTGAAATAGGGGGCTGGGATATAGTATAGTGACTAGCATGTGTTTGATCTAGGTTTGGACCCCAGTTCAGACCTAGCTTTGATCCTTAGCTTTACCTGACTTCCTGAGCATTGCTGTGTATAGCCCTTGGAGTCCCTGCTAAGGATCTCCTTGGTGGCCCTGATAATCTCTAGCACTGCAGGACCTGAGCAGCCCCAGGCCTTGGTCCCTAAAATTGACCAACCAACCAAGTTAGTCAAGTGCTGCTGGGAGTGTTCCAGACCCCCAAGTATCACTTGGAAGCCCCCCTTCAAAAGAAACAATAAAATTTTACTTTTTATTTTGGAAAAGGAGTTTTATTTGGAAAGTGGAGGGAGTTATATCTGGCAGTTATCAGAGATTACTTCTGACTCTATGCTCAGAGATCATTCCTGGCAAAGCTCAGAAGACCATATGTAGTGCCAGGGATAGAACTGGGGTCAGAAATAGGATCTTAACCCCAGCACTAGCTCTCTGGGCCGTGAGCAAGTTATTTTGTGCAAAACAAAACACTGTAGGAGCTACAAAATATGGATATTATTTAAATGATTCTGCATATGAGTTAAAACTTGTACTGACAATAATGAATGACAAACTTTATACTAATAATGTTTCTTTTTAATTTTTCTTAACTTAAAATATTACATAGCAAAATTCAAATACCATCAACATCCAGTTCTTGAAAGAAAAGTTCAAGCTTTGGTTACATTTTTTTCTTCTTTTTGAAACAAGGTCTTCTGCCGTAGTTGGCTTTTGCATAGGCCTCTGCTAATACTGGTCAACTAACCTCAGTTAACATATGAACTCTGAAAGGAATCAACTGCATTTGAATTCCAACATTGACAGTTGTTAAAGTTAGACAAGTTGCTAACCTTCCTAAAGCTGTTTCCTCTGTAAATGAGATTTATGTAAAATTAGATCATTAACAATTTATCGCATAGGTTAATAGGGTCTTTGTTAGCATTAAAGAATAGAAATAAAAAAATTTTAAATCTTACCCATTAACTTAATAAATGTTAGCTTTTGGAATCACTTGATTGTCAGCTCTTAAGGATAAGTTGTTACTTATTATATTCATTAACTCTGGTTTCCATCATCAGAAATTATACACTGATACTAAGAGACAGAGTTGAAATTGAAGGCATTACTCTAGCAAATATGCAACTAGTCTTCCAAAAATGTAATCTGTAGACCAGCGTTTTTCAACCACTGTGCCGCAGCACACTAGTGTGCCGTGAGATATTATCTGGTGTGCCGTGGGAAAAATTCCAATTTCATTCGTAATGTGTGGCTTTGGCCCACAAATAGACCAAATCATGATCATCATTTTTTATTTCATAATAAAGTAATTATAAAATAATTTCTTTGTGTTTATTTGATTTCTATTCAAGAGAATTACTTTATATATAGTCAATATAAGCACAGAGTTAATTTTTTTTAACAGTTTCTAATGGTGGTGTGCCTCATGATTTTATTTTTTATGAAAAAAAGTGCGCAAAGTTGAAAAACAATGCTGTAGACCACTGGCACAAAAACCCAGAGTTCCCCTAAGTGCAGATTCCCAGGCCTTGATCTAAGAGCTACTAAATTAGAAACTATGAGTGGAGGCCCAGGAATATGTATCTTAAAAGGTTCCTTGAGTGATTCTATCAGCATTTAAGTGTTTATTTGTGGTCAGCAGAAGACAGAAATGGGTGAAATATGGTGACAGTGAATTAGGAAGAAGGATGTTTGTTTTGCTAGGTGCTATTAAGCTCAACCTACGTCAGCTATGTTCTGACTGAGCATTGCCCTGGAATGAGAGTTTATGGGTCTTCTGTGGTCTTGAGGTTCTGAATATTAAGTTGTTGAATCATCCCTGTTGAAGATGTCAAGGGACCTTCTGGAAATGTACTGTGTATCCAGAGCTTAAAAACAGCAATGGTCAAACAGGATTGAAGAAAGCCATTTGGGGGCCAGAGGGAGATAGATTTGGGTCAATTCCTTACCAAGAGGAATCACTATCCTGTGTTAGTTTGGAAGGCATTCCAATGAGTGTGAGGCAAAATGGTTTTATAGAAACCTATTTCTAGATGTTCAACTTAGATAAGTCTTTGTTCTTAAACCTGGTTGGTCTGCTAATCAACATTCTTCTATTCACCTTCCTTTCCTTTAGAGAAGAAAGGCATGCCTGCAGTCATCACTTAAAGTTGGCTTGACATCTGTTTATCCAGGAGCTTAAAGGGAGCCAGTGACAGTAGGAAAATCAGCTGAGACAATGATTCCTCTTAAATCAGTGCCAATTTAGGGACCAAGGAAGTGGCTCTGTAGGAGAAAACATGCTGCATGTCAGAACCTAGGTTGCTTGGGTTTTTGTCTCCAGCACAAAGAGGAGGAAAAAATAGTGCTTTGAGAGCCAGCTTTTACTAATAGAACCTTCCAAAAGTGTGTCTTCTAGGAAGACCATAATTTGCCCTTTGCACTCAATCTGGTCAAGTGATCCAAGTTGTCTGAATGTCAAATAAAAGCAAAGACCAAAGTTTGGTGCATGGCACCCCTCCCTGCAAAAGCTTGTCATCCTTAGCATACCGGCTGCTACCCCCTTTCATACAGTATTTACAGTATGGGGCTGGAAAAGTCATCAAAAGTATTCAAGGTATTAGGGTGTTTACTCCACATTCCTATCTATTCACTGCCCAATTAACATGATTTGCAGCTGAGAAAATAATGCTCTCCTCCTTAGAGATAAATTGAGTCTCCTCACACTGTGAGACAGAGAGCCAGTAGTGTTTATAGAAGTTATTGCAAACAAATGCACTTCAAAAGGAATCATGGGGACATTGTTTCACAGGGTCCTCCCAGTCTTCTCAGCCTTCTGAGACCCTTCCTCAAACTCTGCTGGGTGTTTTCACCACCAGCCAGCTGCCTTCAGCTTAGTATAGACTCTCCACATGCACTAATCCCACTGAGCAGCTCCTGAATACTGAAGAACTGACTTTTGTCCATGGAAGTGTGGTGGAAACATAAAATATACACCAAATCTCAAAGTCTGAGTTTAGTATCAGACAAAAAGACAAATGAAAACATCTTAGAAGTACTTTTCATATTGATCATATATTGCAATGTTTGTTTGGGATACTCCGAGGTAAATGTTATTTCACCTGTTTTTTGATATTTTATTTTTAAATTATTTTTGGTTTGGAGCCATACCCAGCAGTGCTCAGGGCTTACTCTAGGCCAGTGGTCCTCAAACTATGGCCTGCAGGCCACATATTGTATTTGTATCTGTTTTGTTTCTTCATTGCAAAATAAGATATATGCAGTGTGCATAAGAATTTGTTCATAAGTTTTGTTTTTACTATAGTCAGACCCTCCAATGGTCTGAGGGACAGTGAACTGGCCCCTGTTTAAAAAGTTTGAGGACCCCTGCTCTAGGCTTCATACTCAGGCATCACTCCTGACAGACCATGCAGGATGCTAGGAATCAAACCTGGGTTGAAACCACATGTGCAAGTCAAGCACCCTGCCCACTGTGCTATTTCTCAAGCTCCCTCTTTGTATTTCATGATTTGCTCCTAAGGTGACTGCTAGAATCACGTAAAGGACATAGATGCTTCATAGCAGAACATGGTAGACTCATCTTTAAGCAGCTGGCCAGGCTAGGCTGCGGGTGAAACAGCCTGGACAAAAAGGTTGATAAGAATGAGAAAGTTTCGTTCAGAATTGACAGTGAGTTTGGGGGATTCTGAGTGGGCAGGGAGCCCCCTCTTATGAGAAGTCTCTATTTGTGACAGTTGCAACATATGGAGGCCAGGCAAACCCACTGTAAACCTGCCTTCCTTCTGGTTCTAATACTGACTTAACCTCAAAGGAACTTTCCTATTTAGACCAAATGATATGGGAGATTGCAGGAGGTTGACGTGTGACTCTGGGTTAGGCTTTCTGAGCAATCCCATCACAGAGTTGGTGCAGCAAGATCCTGTGGACACCACAGTCCCACAATTGGCACAGCACAGATGAGCTGAAGCGCACTTCCGCCTCACTTGTTTTAGATTAAATAGGAAGGCCTTTCAAATGAAATGCTCACAGCGTGTGTGAAAATTGGAAGCGTGGGTTTTCATTTGCGCCAAGTCCAGCAGATCTAAAGGCTGCCGTTGGCGGATAGGGAGGATGGGGGCGGCTGACTCCCATCATCAGCTGCCCCCCCCCCACCAGCCAGCTGGTTACCAGTCCCCTTTTTTGAAGAGGTGCGTCACCCTCCCGCCAAGTCCCTACACTAATGACTCAACTGTGGGCCCAGCTTTCCAGCTCTTGCCTAAGACCATTACTTCAGAAAACCTCTTATTGGCCTGAGCTTTAGCTCACGAGTTTCTTCCCTTGTGAAGCTGAATATATCTTCTCTGTTCAGCAACTGCTGCCAGACAGTAGGTACTATCTCTGCCTATGTCTCCAAACAGTATCAACAATGATAATCATGTCAGTAAATATAGTTGAGCACATGCTCTTTGCTCTCATTACAGGAGCTGGCTTCATCTTCAGCCTTACTTGATAGAGTTTTTTGTTTTGTTCTGCGTTGGTTAGGGATATTGTAAATTGCCTAAGATTGAAGAAATGCAACCAGGTTATCTGACCAAAATTACCACTTGGCAATTCTGATGGAGAAGTCATAGCAAAAGCTGAACTATGTCCATTGAAAAAAGCAAAATAATGAGAGGAAACTTTAAGTGTCACAATGATCCAGAATTATGTAGCTGAGCTGGTGAGTGAAACGTAGATGCTTTTTATCACAAGACTGGAGAAATGAACCAGAGCAAGTCTCCCCTGAGAACTTAGTCCATCTGAGTGACTTATCCCTATGAATAACTTCTGGTTTGATCAAAGTAGAATCTTCCTGAAAATGGAGGTCACATGATACGGCCTCTAATAGTGAAACCTTGAAATAAAATCTTTTTGTTTGTTTGTTTGTTTTGTTTTTGGGTCACACCTGGCAGCGCTCAAAGGTTACTCCTGGCTCTACACTCAGAAACTGCAGGCTCAGGGAACTATATGGGATGCCAGAATTCGAACCACTGTCCTTCTGCATGCAAGGCCCTACCTCCATGCTATCTCTCTGGCCCCTTGAAATAAAATCTTACCCATAAATTAAATATATAAAAGAGGATCTACTGCAAGTTTATGTCTCTGATGCTCTTTAGAGGTCTAACGTTCCATCAGATCTGCAGGACAATGTAGAACCATTGGTTAAACAGATTAAGTCATTAGGAGATCTAGATTCAAATTCCTTTTCTGTTACTCTTGGGAGCCTTGCTGAATCCCCATCAAGCATTCTCTAGAACACAAGTATTTCTCAATATGGTCCTTCTGGGACCCTGGATCTCCAAGGGGGCCACAGTTGAAAATTGCATCAGTGGCAGGGCCACTGTATAAGACCAGGGGAAGGAACCAATTGAAATAAATGACGTTGGGGACCACAAGAAGGAAATAAAGTTGGAAGAGCTTCGAAAAGGGTAGAGAAATGCCAACCTAGTGGTCTGCATTGTGTTTTCCTAAACGTCTTGTCAATCTGCATATGAAAGTCAGAGCTTCCCTTCTAGGGTTCTTAACCAAACTCCTTTTTGGGGAACTGATGTGAGCTGCCAATCCCTAAACTGAACTTTTTGTTTTGTTTTGTTTTGTTTTTTGGGCCACACTCATTTGATGCTCAGGGGTTACACCTGGCTATGCACTCACAATCACCCTTATCTTGGGGGGACCATATGGGACACCGGGGGATTGAACTGCAGTCCATTCTAGGCTAGGACTTGCAAGGCAGACGCCTTACCTCTAGTGCCGCCTCTCCGGTCCCCCTAAACTGAACTTTTACCTCTAAGAATGACCTTCCCAAATCTAATTGGGGGTAAGGTAAGACCTAGCAGAGTTTCTCCAGATGATTCTGCTTCAGGGAGTTCTGGAGCAGCATGAAAGGAAGTAGGGGGAATGTGGGGAAACTTGAAGAGGCCCAAGTCTCTAAGGGATATCAGAGCAAATGCCCAGACAGTACCTCAGGGGTTTAATGCTCTTAGAGCAAAGCAGGAGTTGTTCATTTGCTTCCCTCCAGCTGTTTCCCTAGTCACTTTTCTTTCCTCTTTCGTCAGATTCCCTCTAAAGTTTCATCAGGAAGGAGGATGCCATGAACTTTGAAACTCCATGAAGAAAAGATACTTTTTTTTTTAAAACAAACTTTAGTATTTTAATCACAGGCACCCTGTAATGAAAGGTGAGTAAAGCAGTATTTGTGACAGCTTTCAAATGAAAAAGAGCCTTTTCCTGAGCTGAGACTCCTAGAAGAGAAAGAGAAGGACAACCTCATTTGTCCCTTCACCAGACTGCTATCTGGTAGTGAGTTAGAACAAAAAAAGGATTTGCTATGAAACCTCTCCTGTGGCACTGCTTGAGGCTGTTAGCATAAAAATAATCCAAATCTGAAGACATGGCTCCTGATTTGAGGGATTGTTGGGAATTTAGTTAGACCTAGAAAACTGAAACCATTCTGGAGCACCACAAAGGTGCTTGTTCCATCCCTTACATGGTGTGTTCTCATTCAGACACCATGCGTGCTGTTCTGCACGAGTTCAGATTCTATATGAAAGAGATAGTGTCTGTGTTGGGATCATCAGAAGCAGCTGGTCTCCCAGGGTGCACTCACTGAGTGGATTCCTTCCGACTTTCCTCTGAACTGGTCATCTTTTTTATGGACCTCATTAACCCCTCTTGACTTATTACATCTTACTTTTCAAAGAATTGCTGTCAGCTGGAATATAGGTCTGTCTGTACTTATTTTCACTCACTTAAACTTTGAAGCTGTCTCTTTCAAATAAGCTTTTAGGTCTGATGCAAACTGACCGAGAAAAGCCACATGAGCCCCTTGTCAAAATGCAGTGCTAAAAGAAGCATTCCCCAGTGCGCATCAGCTCTGCTGCTCCCCTCACTTTTCCAGATGTGGCTGTCTGGTTGGCCGAGTCAGTGACTTTGCAGATGGATGGATGAACGTGGCACCTTTGATGTAAGGGACACCTCTTCTCATCTACTCGCCAGAAGGAAAAGCTATTTTCTTCTGTTGAGTTCCCAGTTCAGTCCCACCTCAAGGAGACCATGTAATTAGCAAATATCAGCACTATGATTGGGACCTGGGACTCACCTTACTACCCACTGAGCAAGTAGCCAGCAGCCCCCATAATGTCAAAATAAAATTAATGTCTAGAACAGTTATAAGCCATATTTTTACAGAAAATGCTGTTCTTTTATCTGTGCACTATTGTGTGTATGTGTTCATGTGCTGTTCTTTGTCTAAATTCCCAACAGTAGATGCTGTTAACTTATTAGGGCTTCTACCCAAAATCCTGTGTCCCTTCTAGTAGATACTTTCTATCCTCCCATAGCCTACTCTCAGAAATGTCAGAGTAGAATATCTCATGTCTTCTAGAGAGGAAAACAATAATGATTGCAAACACAAGAGGGACACACAAAGAAGAGCGAGCTCTGAAAGAAAGAGACTGAGAAAGAGTTTTCTGGTTTACTTCAACAAGATAGAGTCAGGATATTGTTGACACAATAGCATTGCTTAAAAATATGCTTTGTGTTAATTATTTAGGCAAGCTATAGCATCTCTAAGAACCTCAGTTTCTTTCTCTGGAGGGTATAAGTGATGACAAGAGCCTACATCTTAGGTCCTCAGTGCTTAAAATAGTATAATGGAAATCACTGCTGTCTTCTAACTTGTCACAAAGTTCATGACACTGATAATTAGGGAAGCTGTGGAAGCCAGGATCTTTATGTTACATTTGGAGGTATACGCAAAACTCTGATGCAGAATTTGGCAGGTCTAATAGCTAACTTCTTTGAGGGTTCCCATCTTTCTCTGATTCAGACAGTAAATTATAATTTATAGAAATTACAAAAAATGAGATGATTCTCATTTTTGGATTCTCCAAATCCAAGCAATTGGATATGGAAAGTTATCTGTTTAAAATTATTTTGTACTTAGTAAGAGATTAATTTTTTCTGAAAAAATTTAAAATGACAAGAACCCCCTCAATCCATCACAATTTTACTATTTTATTTAAAGAAAGCTGGGGCTCATGCTGCTCTTAGGCCACATGGTCTTTGTGGGATTTTTTACTTTTAGTTGAATCACAATAAATTAGAATTACAAAGTTACTCATGATTTTAGGTGTGCAATGTTCCAACATCAATCTATTCACTAGAAATCACACCTATCGTCTTTAAAAACTGTGTTGAGATAAAATGAAGTTCAGTTCATGGGATCAAAGTGGAAAAACAATTTCAGGTCAATTTATATTAAAATTGCTTTCAGCCATGTATTTTCTTGCAGAAGAGTCATGGATTTAGCATCATTGAAAGCACTTTAAATTCAATATAGTGGTATGACTCTGCTTCTCAATAAAGAAGAGTTAAACTTTTATTAAATCATAGAATTACAGAACAAGGAGTTGGGAGGAGAAAGAAAACTCTAGCTCAATGTCCTCATATCTTAAATAAAATAAATGGTGGTAAATTATGGTCTTCATTCATGTTATTTGATTCATTCTCACCTTTACCCTGCCCCATGACTTTCTGACTTTTCCACATGATCTGCGTGGCAATAGAATGTGGACATAGTCTTACCTAAGTAAGAGCTGAAGCACAATGTGATTGCAAAACTTGCCATCAGTTGGGGGAATTCTTGTTTCTGCCTCCACCATGAGAACAGCCTTTACTGATTGCACCCTCGGTCTGTGTTTTGAAGTTAAGCAGACTAATAGCCAGCCACATACCTTATGTAACATGAGCAAGAAATCAATAATTTTTTAATTCCCTGAGATTTTTGAGTTACTTGTTTTGAAGCCAACCATAGTAAGAACTAAATAATACAGTATCCCAGGAAGATAAAGTAGTGTACTCAAAAGCACTCACACCCTTTGCTTCACAACATGATGTAGACTATTGTTTTTCCTGATGAGAAGTAAATGTTCATGTTCATGGGGCCGGAGAGATAGCATGGAGATGGGGTGTTTGCCTTGCATGCAAAAGGATGGTGGTTCAAATCCCGGCATCCCATATAGTCCCTCGAGCCTGCCAGGAGTAACCCCTGAGCACTACTGGGTGTGGCCCCCCCCCAAAAATGTTCATGTGTGACTCCACCCTGGATTTAGGTGTATCTACCTGATACCCGCACATTCATGGGAGGGGTCTTGGGAAGGTTAGATAAGGCCTTTGGGCCAAGGGATTGGGGTTTTTGGTCTTTTGCCAGGATGGAGGTTAGAGGTAACATGGATGAAAGAAGTAAGATGCAGGGCTAGCTAAGAATGGCATGCGTAAATGGTTAGCAGCCACATCTGTTGGCCAGGGCAATAAAGATGTTATTTCTCTGGAAGCCTGCCTGTGAGTGAGTTCAATACCCGTCGCTTTCCTGGACCCAGACCCTCCGGTTAATGGGGGATGGAGCCACGTGGCCGGGGCCTAAGAACAAAGGCCTCCATCCACCATCCAAGCCCATATTAAGGGCTGTAACACTACATTCATGTTCACCTTGGATCCCATCTATGGAACTAGCAAGGTTTTCTATACCAACACCAGGAATCAGACTTCTACTGGGGAAGGCCCCGGCACTGACTTGTTCCAGAGTGAGTTCATATGACATTCTAATGACTTGGAAACAGCAACAACTTGCTTTCAGGGCAGGGTTCCCTGCATTGCCACCTAACAATTAGATGAAACCAGAAGAAGCTTCTAGACACCCTGACTTCAAGATAGTATCTGTCAAAAACCAGAATCTTTAAGTACAGAAACCTGACTGTGACAACTGTGATTGAGAAGAACTTTTACTGGAACCACAAAGAAAGACTTTGGGGTTAGACAACTTAGTATGCCAGGAGCCTATAGTTGGTCTTACGACAAGATACTTCATGGGTAGGGTATCCTTGTTTTTAGTCCAAAGGTTTTTCCTTTTGATTTTCCCCAACTTTTGCTTTACCTATTTTGTCTTTTCTTTTTTTTATTTCATTCATATCTCTTAAATAGGGACTCTCACCTTTTTCATAGAACCTTGGGATGCTTTGTTTTACCACATATTTCTGCAGTTTTCTATAAAATTATGAAGAAAGAAAAAAATAATAGCTGAGGGCCAGGGATCAAGTGGTCTCAGATGCATTGGTGGAGAAAAATAAGGACAGAACATTTAATTAAATATCCAATACAATAATAAATAAATATCCAAGACAAAGTAAATGACAGTAGAATCAAAAGTCCTAAATTTTAACAATCTAAAGTTATACTGTTATACTGGCAAGCCTATTAATCTTGCATGCCAGGAGGCAAAGGGTGGTGGGATAAGATGTACTCTGGGTTCATTGATGGAAAGAGGTTGACACTGGTGGTAGAAATGACCCTGGATCACTATATCTGAAATTAAACTATGAAGGACTTTGTAGATCACAGTGATTTTAAATAAAATGTTCATGTACATCTGAATAAATCCATGAATGAAGGAAGAGAATAAGAATGGTAGGTGCTTCTCTATTGCCTTTCCACACCCAGAGACCTCTCTACCCCCCCCCCCATATCCCAACCTGGATTTATTTTCTCCCTCTTATTTAACCCTGTTTACCCTCAGTTTTTAACTCGTTAGGCACCAAGACCGACCTCCTTCCCAACAGACCACCATCCAGCTCCTCAATGAAAGACACCCTCTTGATACCTCATCTGTTGTCTCAGCAAGAAATCTCAACCAATAAGCCTCCTGTCTCAAGCTTGTGACCCCTCTCACCCTCTTCAAATTGTGGATTGTTGCATGATACCAGATTCAGCTGCAGCAAAACCCCTAGCTCAAGGACACTATAGGACTCTGAAATGCCGCAAATCATATATTAAACTCTAGACCAAAGTCTATGATATGAAAAAGTACCTTGGCTTTCACTCCCCACAAGAATATGTCAGAAGACTTAATTGGGAGGCCTATATTGCCTACGTTAACTTAATACCTTTGTAAAAATGTTATCTTAAGATATGTATTCCTAAACATACAGATAGCCTCCCCAATCACTTTCTTCTTTCAAATACCTTTTCTCCCTTTTTCTTTCTCAATTTCCTTTTTTTTAATATATCAATTTTATCTTTATAATCTATTTTTCTTTTTCTTTTTTTTTTTTTTTTTTTTGGTTTTTGGGTCACACCCGGCAGTGCTCAGGGGTTATTCCTGGCTCCAGGCTCAGAAATTGCTCCTGGCAGGCACGGGGGACCATATGGGGCGCCGGGATTCGAACCGATGACCTCCTGCATGAAAGGCAAACACCTTACCTCCATGCTATCTCTCTGGCCCCTATAATCTATTTTTTATATATACATTTTATCTCTACCCTTACCAATTTTGGTGCTGCTGGGTCAAAAACCAAGGAAACGTCTTGCCTGGGATAAAAGCTCAGACCACACCACAGATACTGTACGTGCGGTCTGTCATCCTTACCTGGAATAGCACCAGCAATACAAAAGGACACCACACATTTTGTATAGGCACAGTAAATAAGGGGAAATCATGGACTCAGACACAAGATCTTATCTTCTAGGATAAGAACTCACACTTTTTATACAAGGGTGCCTCCCATCCTGGACGTATGTCATGTGGATACAACTCAGTCTCTACGAGATTGGACAGTGTTAGTTCATTCTCAAATCCCAAATCCCAGACGTAGAACTGAAACAAACACATGCAACTACACCAGGAAGTAAGCTGCATTGGGAGATATACTTGTGCCAGTGTTAATATGACGAGGACAACGAGGAAATAAAAACTTGACCTAAGACCAGGAGGTCCTATCACATCACCTAACACTAAGTGGAAATTAGAAGAAGTATCGTCCTTTGAACTATGGAAAATAAGAGCACTAACTACAGAAAACTGACTTTGACAACTGTGACTGAAAAGAACCTACCTGGAGACCATTAAGGAAAACCCTACCCTAGGCTATAGCCTAGGTCTTTCACAAAAATCAAGACTTCTTAGTACAGAGGCCCAAATCTGACAACAAAGACTGAGCAGAACCATTGGAACCATAATTTTCTAGACTTCAGCTTAGGGAACGAGCAAAAACATGGAGCACATGATACAGAAAACTGAACACACCAACAATGGTGGAACAGTACCTCTAGAACCTTAAAGACTCTATCCTAGGCCCTGTCCTAGGACCTGCGCAAATACCAAGGTTGCTTGCTATAGTGGCCTTATTTTCTCCACAACAGAGAAGAAAGGTTCCTGACACCACAAAAACAAAAAACAACAACAAAAAGCAAACAAATAAATGAACAAAAAAAACCCCTGGGATATGGCAATGAGAAGGCATGGAGACAGTGTCTGTTCCCATGACAATATGCTTCAAGAATGGAGAAACCCTGAATCTCTTAGGCCACGGGAATTTCCTTTCTTCCCCAACACTTGCTGTGCCTATACAAAAAAAAAAAAGGTGGGGTAACACAAACCCTGCCACTGCAGCACCTTTTCTGGTGTTGTTTTGTATTATTTTTTGTTTGTTTTTTGATATTATCTTCCTTCTTTTTTTTTCCACTTTTTTCTTTCTTTTCCACTTTTGTGGATATTATTAGGTGATTTTTTTTTTTAGTAGTTGATTTCAAATTTTTTCTCCTCTTTTCCTTAACCTTTTAACCTCCAACAGAATAGCATAATTTGAATCATTCAGCCTCATAAATTGAGGGGGGGAAATGATACCAGGACCAGTCATATGAACATGTAGTATAAATAAAAAATGACCAGAGTGGAACACCAAACAGAATAGATACCTATAACAAGATGTAAGGCAGCGAGCATTTGCAGTAGGATTCTGGGGGGTGAGATGTGGGAGACATGCTGGGAACGAGTGGAGGGAGGATAATATTGGTGGTGGGAATGCCCTTCATTTATTGTCACTATGTACCATAAATAATTCTATGTACTTCAGTCACAATAAAAAAAAAAAAAAAAGAACTTCAGTCACAATAAAAAAAAAAAAAGAATGGTAGGTGCTTGTGAGCTACTTCACTCTGGTATCTAGTTTAGTATCTCCATTGCTATGAACATACAATATTTGGGGTGCCAATGGCAGGTTGCTAGGTGTTTGAGCTTAAATTCATTGTCACTATGTACCTTAAATACTACTGTGAAAGACTCATAATTCATTTTGTTCACAATCAAAATGTTTTTAAAAAGCATTATTTTTAGTTATCAGACAGGTATTTTTATTTTCTTTCTTTTTTTTCTTTTTGTTTGTTTTTGGGCCACACCTGGCAGCACTCAGGGGTTACTCCTGGCTCTGTGCTCAGAAATCGCTCCTGGCAGGCACGGGAGACCATATGGGATGCCAGGATTCGAACCACCATTGGTCCTGTGTCAGTGGCTTGCAAGGCAAACGCCCTACCACTGTGCTACCTCTCTGACCCCGAGGTAGGTATTTTTCAAGATTTATTAATATATTAGTAAACTGGGGCTTAGCGCATAAAAAATTTGTCCAGTCATGCACTAAAATGTAACAGAAAATAAAAAACCTAGTCCAGTCATTTGAGTTCCAATATTCCAAAACCAGTTTCTGTGTTAGCATGCAAACTTAACATCTAAGTCATATAAAAAAAAAAAAACTAAATATTTGTAGCAGAAATATTACTTTTGTCAAAGCACGGAACCTAAAATGGAGCAAGCTGTAGAGATTCCCGCATGCTATGTGACAGTCTCTGATTTCTCAGGAGTAAATTGCACTTGTGCCTAAGATGCTGGCTCCCCTGGTCTTCAGAGTACAGGAGTCTAAGGTAGTTTCATCCTTCAATCCTTGTGTGCTGTGCAAATTTGACCATTTTCTGCAAGTGTCAAGGCAAGACAAAGGTAGGGAAGCCCTGGGAGAGAGAGAGGATTCCAGGTCACTGTAGGTGTGTATAGTTTTCTATTCTTTAAAAACATTTTAAAAATTATACTAGGTTGTTAAAATAGTGTTAAATTTTATTATATTGGTGGACAAATGACTGCAAAGGGTGTGCGTGGGTTTTAGGAAGCATTATAAGCCAAATTTCTAATAGGCCCTGCTTTTCTATTTTGTCACCATATTTTCTAACAGCCCCACTTCCTCGCCTTTTTAATAAAAGTTGCCATACTGTAAGAATCACCTTACATCCTCTGTGGAGTGAGTCAAAGAATAGATGGATAGAGTAATGGACTTTCGAGGCTAAAAGGCAATTTTTGTTTATAATTAAAATAAGTTTGCTTAGGAAAAAGCAACCCAAATGTCCCTGATGAATGGATGAACTACGTACAGTATATACTCATAAGTAAAAATTATCAAGTTACTTGACTGAATCTTTACCATAAACACACATGTATAGTCTTTCTATGTAATATGGTATACTATATATATACTATATATGCCATATATATAATATATATAAATCATATAAGGACATATTTTATAAAGATTCTTGGACCTTACCTTAAAGAGGAATATTTCTTTTACCTGCTGTGTGTGTGTGTGTGCGTGTGTGTGTGCGTGTGTGTGTGTGTGTGTGTGTGTGTGTGTGTGTGTGTGTAGTGGGAGGGGAAGTGGAGTTTAGCATTATTTCACTTGATTATTTAAAGATTTATTTGAATAATTTTTGAA
Source organism: Suncus etruscus (assembly GCF_024139225.1). Taxonomy (NCBI): domain Eukaryota; kingdom Metazoa; phylum Chordata; class Mammalia; order Eulipotyphla; family Soricidae; genus Suncus; species Suncus etruscus. The sequence goes on along the minus strand of NC_064849.1, from coordinate 112,322,005 downwards.
AATGTGACATTCCAAATCACAGATGCTCTTGGGAGAAAATCCTCAGGTAGCTGACAGAACATCTATCTGGATATTCTTGACAAACCTGCTGTATGTTGTGAAAATGACAGACCTGTTTCATTATCTGTGAAATAGGTTTAATCATACCCAACATGAAGTTATTTTACAGGCTTGTATAGACTGAGTCAGAAATCTTATAGAGGGGCCATGGAGATCCCAAATTTAGTTGTGATTATTGCTAATTATTCTAATTCTCAATTAAAACTGCTGCCAGAAAGCCTGCAGATGACGTCAGTAATAAAGGGTCCATTGACTTAGGAGTGTTGTGAGCGTATTAATTGTAATTATTGCTTTGGCAGCTGCCATGTCTCGCTCCATAGGTGTTTATTCCGTTAGTGACTCATTCTTTTCAAAGTATCCTGGCAATGATGAGCCTGTTCTAGACCAATCCCTCCTGTGAGGAAATGCCATTTACCGTGTGGGGTTTGGGACTCTGGCCCCCTCAGAGACTCATCTTGCCCTCCACACATGGCAGAATGGTTTCAGACTCGATGGGAGAAAGGGATTTCAGTTCAAACGCTGAGGGGGTTGTTTTTCCCACTGTAGGAGCAGGTGCCTTCCCATAAATATTTTCCTGAAATGGTGGTTGCCATGGGAAGCGGGTGGGTGGTGAGGATATCAGACTAAGGGCCTGGAAGTCTGGGGTCTGGATCTATCTTTGTGTCTAAGGGTCCAGGGCAATGGCAATAAATACACAAGTCCAAAGGAGTGATGTGGCCCTGAGCCTGAACTCTGCAAAAAGATAAAGAGAACTGCCTTCCTGCCACTATTGTCAAACACTTAGCACTTTGTATGTGACATGCTTTCAAGCCTTCCTTACTTTCTACTGCAGCCTGTAATCAGGGCCGACTCGCTGTTGGCCCATAGGGAGAAACAGCCGCGGATAGGCCTTTTCAGCTGGCCTCTACTCACATTTTGAATTATGAGTCTTAGGGGTCAGAGGCCCTAGCTCTTTTACTGAAGGGTTTTTCCCCCCTCTTAACTTTGTAGTATTAAAAATGTCAAAAGAAGAAAGACAAGTATAATCAACTTCCATGGACTCATCTTTACAAAGTCACGACCAATTTTAACTTTATTCTTACCCCAAGACTCCCCAGCCCACTTCTCCTCCTCCTGCTGAATTAGTTTAAAGCCAATCTCAGGCCTCATCTTTTCCATCTATTTTATGCCTATTTCTTCAAGATGCGGAATTTTTTCTGAAGGATAAAATATACACCTAAAAAGTTCTTAGAAATTCTTTTATATGCAGCCAACTTCCCCAGTTATCTTACAAACATTTCTCTTCAGAGTATTAGAATCAAGATTTAAATGAAAAGGCCCCCAATTTAATTGGTCATTTTTTCCTCAAGGTTGATTTAATATAGGTGTGTCTTTGCCTTGTTTTGATTATTTTGTACAGATCATTTTTCTGATAAGATGTTGTCATACATTTTGCTGATTGAATTCCCAAAAGATTTTTGAGGGGTGGGGTTTTAGGCCATACTTACCTGTGTTCCAGGTTTACTCCTGTCTCCTGGTGGGTACTGGGGAACCACATGGAGTATTATGGATCAAGCCAATGTTGGTTGCATGCAAGTTAACCACTGAACTAGTTATACTATCCTGCTAGACTTCCAAATGATTATTTTTTGTTTGTTTGTTTTCATTATTTTTGATGTGAGCCAACCTCACTGGTGTGAGGTGGTATCTCATTGTTGTCTTGATTTGGATCTCCCTGATGATGAGTGAAGGTGAGCATGTTTTCATGTGTTTGTTGGCCATCCTTCTGTCTTCCTCAGAGAAGTGTCTATTCATTTCATCTCCCCATTTTTTATGGCTTTATTTGGTTTTGAGGGGCTCAGCTTTCTGAGCGCTTGGTATGTTCTAGATATCAGCCCTTTATCTGATATATCAAGTGAAAAGATTTTTTCCCATTCTGTTAGCTGTCTTCTTGCATTAAGTAGGGTTTCTTTTGCCATGCAGAAGCTTTTTAGTTTGATGTAGCTTGAAAATAGCTTTTCCTGGTATTCCTTACATATTGTTGATCAGATCTAGAGATTTCATCAAAATTAGTTAGGATTGTTTTTTACTAATACAGCCTAGTATCATGTAATTCCACCAAAGACTCATGGTCATCTTCCTCTTTATTAACAACCTTAGAAGTGACAGAAGAGTGATAGTCTTATCACATATTAGCTAGGATATTTCCATAAAGACTAAGTTCCTCTCACTGACTTTTTGGTTATCCAGTGATGTTTTTCAACAAAAAACAATGCATGCTTGATTCTTTTCCTTCTCAGTTATAATAAAAAATACCGTTAGTTTTTCTCTAGCAACTTTTCCTTTCCCAGCTGTTTTCTTTTTAAAACTGATATTATGATTTTACAGATTGAAAGATGATAATCTGAAAAAGCAAATACCATTGTTGATGCTTAAATTAGCCCATATTTGGCCAGTGACAGCCTCTGAGTTTTTTTGAAGTAGCTCCAGATTTATTTTCTGTGACTACTGTAGTAGTGTCTCAGACTTGATGGCTTAGACTCAGTGGATGGTCTTCCGTAATTGAAAAGTCTGCAATCAGGGTGTTTGCTGGACTAACTCCTGGAAGCTCTGAGAGAAAGAAGCTGTCTGAATCTTTCCCTTAGTTTCCAGCAATTTATAGAAATATAGATTCCTTGATTTGTGGAAACATCTCTCCAGTTCTTTCTCATTCTATCTATACAGGATATTTCTTTCATCACTGTGGTCTGTCTGAAGTACCTTCCTAGGTGTGAGCCACTGGAGGGGTGACCCCAACACTAAATTTTCTTATCTTTTTGTTTTGTTTTGGTTTTGGTTTTGGTCACACCTAGCAGCGCTCAGGGGTTACCCTTAGCTCTATGCTCAGAAGTCGCTCATGGCAGGTTTGGGGGACCATATGGATGCCGGGATTCAAACCATCTTCTGTCCTGAATTGGCTGCATGCAAGGCAAATGCCCTACCACTGTGCTATCTCCCTGGCCCCTTTGAACTACTCTTTGAGGAGAACAAAATTTAACACACAGCAATGCAGATAGTCTGCAAAAAATTAGTGCACTGGCAAGGCACAGTTTTACTCCCACTTTTTAATTTGGGGGTGAGGGTTGAGGTGTTTTAGGTTTGATTTGGAGGCCACACTAGCAGTGCTCAAAGCTTACTCCTGGCTGATGCTTAGGGATTGCTTAGTGTTGCTCAATGAACCATATGTGGTGTCAGGTATCTAATTGGGACACACTTGCATGTAAAGTAAGCACCTTTAATGACTGTCCTAATTCTTCAGTCCATGTTTCTTATTATAGACCCATAATAAGCTTTTATGGTTTTACAAGAAATTGGAAATAATGTCCCAGAACCACTAGGAGTTCCTTTCTTTACTAAAGAACCACTATTATTTGACCTTTACAAATGAGAAAAACTAGAAATACTTTTATGTTTTTAAAGAGAAAGAATGCTATAAAGTCATAACTCTTTAACTGCCAATTTCATTTGTTTGCCAAGAGTTAATCCCATCCGACCTTACCCGTTTGTCCTTCCTCCTGATTCTCGCTGACATAGAACAATTACTCTTCTTCCAATTACTCTTATCCCTTTTATTACAAATTGCTTTATCCAATAATACCAAATAACTATCTCATAACAAAAGAATGGACATAGCCAATAATGTGTTACTACAAAACAGTTAAAAAATTTAAAAGTCATTCATGTAATTATTTTTTATTTCAGATTATATCTAATAAGATGTACAGGAAAAGTATTGCATATTAATATTATTAAACAGTTTTTTCTGTGTGGTTAGGCACACAGCTGTTATTTCTGTCCATTGATTTTTTATTTTTAGGGATTGTATTTTTAAATTAACTCTTGGACACTGATGCTGTAATTCGGGTTAATTAAACCGTATTCAAGTATGAGCCACAGGTAGTAAATGCTGAACTCGGTGTGTTATATATGTCCATATATACATATAAAATGTGGATTTGGTGTTTTTTTAAATAGGTTCACTCCCAGCAATGCTTAGCTGGTGATATAGATTTGATAGTTTCGTTCTTGGACCCAAAAGTGCTAAAAGCCACCAAAGCCTGGTGCTCAGGGCTCACCAGGACTGTACCTCCGTGTGTTTAGGGGATTATATGGTCTTCGAATCAAACTCAGAACCTCACCACCTAAATTTTGTAAATCTTTAACAGACTGATATATCATTTTTACATCGGACATCAGTTGCTGAGACCATTTTTTATAGCTTTCTAAGGTGATTGCTACCCTCACGCTCCCAGTAGCCAGGCCCACAACTCCCCTTATTCACAGTCTGGGTAAGAGGGTGTCATTCTTGCTAAATGCTGTGCAATGCTGTGCAGTCATGGTCACTGCTGCAGGAACACCAGGACTGTCTGCCTTCTGTTCTGGTTCTATGAGCTGACTCAGCTGGATCTTCAGGGTTTTCTTCTTATTTAGGCTGTGAATTCCACCACGAAGATAAGGAGGTTTCTGCTTCCTCTTCTTTAATCCTGTAACTTAAAGGGCTGTTGGGGTAGAGAGAACAATAGAGCCCAAAACTTCAGTTGCCTTTCCTGCACTGGGTTAGACAGAGATGAAGAAATTTTATGCCTAGTAATCTTGCTACCTGCTTTCACCTTTGAGATAGATAGGCATGTTATTTTTTTTTTTTTTTTTTGGTTTTTTTTTTTTTTGGGTCACACCCAGCAGTGCTCAGGGGTTATTCCTGGCTCCAGGCTCAGAAATTGCTCCTGGCAGGCACGGGGGACCATATGGGGCACCGGGATTCGAACCAATGACCTCCTGCATGAAAGGCAAACGCCTTACCTCCATGCTATCTCTCCGGCCCCTGGCATGTTATTTTTAATTGTCAACTTGGTTTATTAATTCCTGTGGCCTTTCTTTTCCCCTTATTTCCCTGGTAGCTTTTTAATTCCTGTGGCCTTTCTTTTCCCCTTATTTCCCTGGTAGCTTTTTCTGATGACCGTTTTGCTTCATGTTTTTCTTAGAGATCTTATCACCCTAGAAGTCATTAAAGGGAACATGGTCGAAGATCAATTTTCTGTAGCTGCTTCAGGCTGGCAAGGGACTGTAGTTTCAATTTTTAGATAGGGTGAAATATCGTATTTCCCTAAATTTGCAGTTAACTGGTTTGCTTCTGCAGTTTTAACACCTGAAAAGGATTAGATTAATTAGATAGGGGAATATTACTTAACCCAATCAGGCCCTGGAGCAGTAAATGGAACAACTTGAATGGCACAGCTGTCCTTATTGTCTGTAATGATAGCACAAATTAAACAACAGAAATCAAAGCATTATAGCATTATCAATAAACACAGCTTTTAGTTACTTCAGCCAGACTAATGCTTGCATTTGTAACTTCTTCTCCACTCATCCTTTGGAGTTGTTTTGCTGCTAAAAAACCGCCATGTGCACCCAACTCAGAGCAAGCCTTTCCTTAAGGACCAGCTTTCCAAATTTACAGCCTAGAACCCAGCATTAGGGACCTAGGTACAGAGCTTTAAATTGTCTGCTGCCAATTTGGAATTACTTTGCTAAATATTTTTGCACCTTGTGGGACCAGATTCTATTGATTCCTTTTTCTTTAGGTATTTACAACCTAATACCATCAAGATTTTTACATTAAAGCTACCTTAAAACCCACCATTAAGTTTGGTGAGATAAATTCAACATGGAATTGAGATACTTTAACAATAACATGCATTCACAAAATTAACAATATTGTTTAAAAAGGCCAACTACAATAACTTGCAACATTTTTCACCCAATTGTTCATTCTAAGAAACTTCTAAGTCAGAAATTTAAATGCTCAAAAAATTTTTTTCTTCCAGCCAAAAAGCAGCCAGTTAGCCTTGCTCCTTTCTCTAGTCACATGTTCATCTTTTTCTGGCCTTAACTAACACATGGCAGGAAATCTGGGTGATTGCAAAGTCCAGAAATTCTCCAGGGAAAATTTATCCCCAATGGCCATTGAGAAATCTGGCGTTTACAATCTCCAACACCCTCTGCCATGTCCCTAGAATAACAAAGCCAGCTTAACACACAATTTTTGGCCTAAGGAGAGGTAGCATTTTTCCTAGAGTTTCCCTCCATGTTTAAATCAAACAAAGAAAGCATGGAACACAGAACCACAGACAAAAAAACAGACAGACTGACAACGACAGACTGACAATAACTCCACACTGGAACATTCCCAACGAATGCATTCCTTAACACCTTTAGCCTTTAGAATCAAGTCACGATGGAATGACCCCTTAGCTGGTCATCCAACCTTAAAAGTGGGCTGCACAGAGGGTCTGCCACTTCCCTTTCTTGACTGTGAAGGAAAGTTCCTGGGCTCTCACTTTCAGACCAATGAGTGATTCTGCGCTTGGCACCTGACCTCGGACCAATGGTCCAGAGTAAGGGATAGAGGGGTTGCCTGTTGTTGACCCATAACGACTCAACAAAAATGAAGGACAACAAGAAGAAGCAAGAACGAAAATTAGACCCGAACCTTTACACTGTCCACACTCAGGCAATGAGAATGACTTCTCGCCGCCTATTATGCACCTGGGGTGCCTCCAGGGCCATGACCTATAGCACCTGAGTCCGTCCACTCGCTACCACTTGGAACTTCTTCAAGTAGGGGACTCTAGCCCTCAGTCACGCAAAACATGGTCTGATCACATAAAAGAACAAGAGCAGCAATAAGACAAAGTGGAAGACTCTGAAAACCAAAAAGAAAAGAGAGATAGAGAGAGGCTGGAGCTTAACAGGTGCCGCCAGTTCACCAACCCACAGAGACAGACCAAAGTGGGCCTCCTGGCTGGCTTGCCAAATGTTAGGTTTGTCAGGCCTATGATAAGGGTCTTGGCGCGGGGAAGTGAAGAAACGGACACCTCTGTAAGGCACACAAGTAAGCTCCAGTTTATTCTGACCGGCCAGGGTTCAGTGTCTTGCTGTAACCAGGCTCAGGCCAAGGACCTCGTGGCTTTCTTTGTCAATCCTTATATACCATAAGGAGTGGAGAGGGGGTAGGGGATGATTTAACATTTCCTTATAAGGGCATAACATCTGCTAAGACATTCTGAGGCAGTGGAAAAGTACAAGATATCACATGATAGTTATACAAGAAAGTTCCCTACAATGAGCTGTCGTTATGGGAGATTCTACCTTGCCCTGGGGGAGTTTCCACACATCCGCCTTTTAGAAAGGTCAAGTTCCTTTCCTGGAACTGTGTTCCAGCCCTTACACCTTCACCAGTGCAACATTCCCATCATCAATGTCCCAAATCTCCCTCCTCTCCACTCCACCCCACCCCCGCCTGTACTCTAGACAGGCTTTCTAATTCCCTCATTCATTCACATTGTTATGATAGTTCTCAAAGTAGTTATTTCTCTAACTGCACTCATCACTCTTTATGGTGAGCTTCATGTAATGAGCTCGAACTTCCAGTCCTCCTCTTTTTTGTCTCTGAAAATTATTGCAAGAATGTCTTTCATTTTTCTTAAAACCCATATATGAGTGAGACCATTATGCATCTTTCTCTCTCCCTCTGACTTATTTCACTCATCATAATAGATTGCATGTACTTCCGTGTATAGGAATATTTCATGACTTCATCTCTCCTGATGGCTGCATAATATTCCATTGTGTATATGTACCACAGTTTCTTTTTTTCTTTTTTTTCTTTATTTAAACATCTTGATTACATAAATGATTGTGATTAGGTTTTTGTCATGTAAAGAACACCCCATTCACCAGTGCAACATTCCCACCACCAATGTCCCAAATCTCCCTCCATCCCACCCCACCCCCACCTGTATTCCAGACAGGCTTTTCAGTTCCCTCATTCATTCACATGATTATGGTAGTTCTCTGTGTAGTTATTTCTATAGCTGCACTCACCACTCTTTGTGGTGAGCTTCATGAAGTGAGCTGGAAGTTCCAGCCCTCCTCTCATTGTCTCTGAGGATTGTTGCAAAAATGATTTTATTTTTCCTAAAACCCATAGATGAGTGAGACTATTCTGCATCTCTCTCTCTTTCTCTCTCTCTATCTCTCTCTGACTTATTTTACTCAGCATGATAGATTCCATGTACATCCCTGTATATGAAAATTTCATGACTTCATCTCTCCTAACGGCTGCATAATATTCCATTGTGTATATGTACCACAGTTTCTTTAGCCATTCATCTGTTGAAGAGCATCTTGGTTCTTTCCAGAGTCTGGCTATTGTAAATGGCGCTGAAATGAATATAGATGTGAGGAAGGGATTTTTGGATTGCATTTTTGTGTTCCTAGGGCATATCCACAGGAGTGGTATAGCTGCATCATATGGGAGCTCAATTTCCAGTTTTGGGAGGAAGCTCCATACCTCTTTCCATAAAGGTTGGACTAGACGGCATTCCACCAGTAATACATAAGAGTTCCTTTCTCTCCACATCACGTCTGGCACTGCTTGTTCTCATTCTTTGTGATGTGCACCAATCTCTGTGGTATAAGATGTGCCTTTTGGCCATTTGTATGTCTTTTTTGTCAAATTGTTCATTTATTCTCTCTATCTTTTTGTTGGGATTAGATTTTTTTTTCTTGTAAAGTTCTGTCAGTGCCTTGTATATTTTGGATATTAGCCCCTTAGCTGCTGGGTATTGGGTGAATAATTTCTCCCACTCAGTGGGTGGCTCTTGTTTCCTAGGCACTGTTTCCTTTGAGGTGCAGAAGCTTCTCAGCTTAAAATATTCCCATCGGTTTATCTCTGCTTCCACTTGTTTTGAGAGTGCAATTTCCTCCTTGAAGATGCCTTTAGTCTCAATGTCATAAAGTGTTTTACGTACATGTTGTTCTATATACCTTATTGTATCAGGTCTGATATCAAGGTCTTTAATCCATTTAGTTTTTACCTTCATACATGATGTTAGCTGGGGGTCTAAGTTTGCTTTTTTGCAAGTGGCTAACCAGTTGTGCCAACACACTTATTGAAGAGGCTTTCCCTGCTCCATTTAGTATTTCTTGCTCCTTTATCAAAAATTAGGTGATTGTCTTGGGAACATTCTCTGAATATTCAAGCCTATTCCACTGATCTGAGGGTTTGTCTTTATTCCAATACCATGCTGTTTTGATAACTATTGCTTTGTAATATAGTTTAAAGTTTTAAAAAGTAATGCCTCCTATATTCCTTTTCCCAAGGATTGTTTTAACTATTAGAGGGTGTTTATTGTTCCAAATTAATTTCAAAAGTGTTTGATCCACTTCTTTGAAGAATATCATGGGTATCTTTAGAGGGATCACATTAAATCTGTACAATGCTTTGGGAAGTGTGGCCATTTTAATGATGTTAATCCTGCCAATTTATGAGCAGGGTATGTGTTTCCATTTCCGTGTGTCCTCTCTTATTTCTTGGAGCAGGGTTTTATATTTTTCTTTGTTGTCTTTGGTCATGTTGACTCCAAGATATTTAAGTTAGTGTGGCACTAATGTGAATTGGGCTTGTTTTCTTAATGTTCATTTCTTCTCTATCATTATTGGTGTATAAAAAGGCCATTGATTTCTGTATGTTAATTTTGTAGCCAGCCACATTGCTATATGAATCTATTGCTTCTAGAAGCTTTTTGGTAGCGTCTTTAGGGTTTTCTAAGTAGAGAATCATGTCATCTGCAAACAGTGAGAGCTTGACTTCTTCCTTTACTATCTGGATTCCCTTGATATATTTTTCTTGCCCAATCGCTATAGCAAGTACTTGCAGTACTATGTTGAAGAGGAGTGGCGAGAGCAAACAGCCTTGTCTTGTACCAGAATTTGAGGAAAGGCTTTTAGTTTTTCTCCATTGAGGATAATATTTGTCATTGGCTTGTGGTAGATGGCCTTAACTATATTGAGAAATGTTCCTTTAATTCCCTTCTTGCTGAGAGTTTTTATCAACAATGGGTGTTGGACCTTATCAAATGCTTTCTCTGCGTCTATATAAAATCATGTGGTTTTTATTTTTCTTGATGTTGATATTGTGTATTATGTTGACAGATTTACGGATGTTAAACCATACTTGCATTCTCGGGGTGACCTAATTGATTGTAGTGAATGATCTTTCTTATGAGGCATTAGATCCTCAAATCCTCAAAATCCATTATGATTTTGTTGAGAATCTTTGCATCTGTGATCATCAGGGATATTGGTCTGTAATTTTCTCTTTTGGCAGCATCTCTGTTTTTGGTATCAAGGTGATGTTGACTTCACAAAAGCTGTTTGTAAGTGTTCTCAATTTTTCAATTTCATGAAAGAGCCTGGCTAAGATTGGTAGTAGTTCCTCTTGAAATGTTTGAAAGAATTCATTAGTAAATCCATCTGGGTCTGGGCTTTTGTGTTTGGACAGATATTTGATTATCATTTTAATTTTCTCAATAGTGATGGGAGTATTTAGATATGCTACACCCTCCTTATTCAACCGTGGAAGGTTATAGGAGTCCAAGAATTTATCCATTTCTCCAGGTTCTCATGTTTAGTTAGCATAGTTTAGCAAAGTAGTCTCTGTTGACCCTTTGGATCTCTGCAATATATGTAGTGATCTCCCCCTTTTTATTTCTAATACAGGTTATCAAGTTTCTCTCTCTCTTTCTTTGTGAGTTTTGCCAATGGTCTATCAATCTTGTTTGGTTTTTTTTTGTTTTGTTTTGTTTTTCAAAAAACCAACTTCTACTTCTGTTGATCTTTCAGATTTCCTTTTTGGTTTTCTATTTCATTGATTTCTGCTCTCAGCTTTGTTATTTCCTTCTGTCTCCCTATTTTTGGTTCCTTTTGTTGATCATTTTCTAATTTTTTAAGCTGCATCATTAAGCTGTTACAGATATGCCCCTTCTTCCATCCTAATGTGTGCTTGCAAAGCTATAAATTTTCTTCTCAGGACCACTTTTTTGTGTCCCATAGATTCTGATAGTTTGTGTCTTCATTGTCATTTCTTTCCAGGAAAGTTTTGATTTCCTCTTTGATTTCATCTCGAACCCACTGGTTGTTCAGTAGCAAGCTATTTAATTTCCAGTCATTAAAGTTTTTCTTCTGTGTCCCTCTGTAGTTCACATCTAATTTCAGAGCCTTGTAGTCAGCGAAGGTAGCTTGCAAAATTTCTATCCTCTTGATTTTATGGAGGTATGTTTTATGTGCCAGCATGTAGTCTATCCTGAAGAATGACCCATGTACATTGGAGAAGAATGTATATCCAGGTTTCTGGAGATGGAGTGTTTTTTATATATATATATATATATATATATATATATATATAAGGTCTCTTTCTTACATTTCTTTTTTCAGGGCTAGTATATTTTTGTTCAGTTTCAGTCTGTTTGACCTATCAAGTTTTAACAGGGGCGTGTTGAGGTCTCCCACAATTATTGTGTTATTATTGATGTCTTCTTTCAAATTTGTCAATAATTGTATTAGATAATTTTCTGGTCTCTCATTGGGTGTGTATATGTTTAGTAGTGTGATTTTTCCCTGTTGGACATATCCCTTGATTAGTACTAAGTGTCCATCTTTGTCTCTTACAACTTTTTGAATCTAAGTTTGGTGTCATTCTTTTTTTTTTTTTTTATTGTGACCAAAGTACATTACAAATCTTTCACTGCATCATTTATGGTACATAGTGACAATGAATGAGGGGCATTCCCACCACCAGTGCTGTCCTCCCTCCACCCCTGTTCCCAGTATATATCCCATATCTCCCTCCGTTACCCCCCAGAATGCTAGTGCAACTGGTCTCCACTTTACAGCTTGTTGTAGATTGAGCATCCATTCTACCATTATTGAAGAAAAAAAGGATAAGAAAAAAGGGAGAAAAAAATTTGGTAGCAACTACCAAAAAAAGAGAGAGGAAAAAAGAAAAAAAAAAAGAAAAAATGGAAAAAGAAAAAAAAATGCACCCAGCAAATAAAAATTTAAAAATATCATCAAATAATAACCACAAGAGTGAAAAAGAAAGAGAAAAGTGGAAGAAAAAAGAAGGAAATACAGTCAAAAACTAACAAATCAAAACAAAACAAGAAAAAGTAGGGAAAAAAAGAGAAAAAAAGAAAAACAAGAAAAAAGCTGGAGTGGCAGGGTTTGGCTTTCCCCCACTTTTTTTTTTTTTTTTTTGCATAGGCACAGTAAGCATTGGGGAAGAAAGGGAATTCCCGTGGCCTAAGAGATTCAGGTTTTCTCCATCTTTGAAGCATAACATCATAGGATAAACCCCTGGCTCCATATATATTCATTACCCCATCCCACGCCAGACTGGACTTCAAGGCCAGGTCTGGCAACTGAGCTGTGGGGGGATGGGGATGAGGGAACCTCCTCCCCCATGTATTTTCAAACTGGAGAGGGAGGCTGCAGATGGACCCAGAAGAACCCACATGCCAGGACTCCTGCTTCTCTTCTACTGGTATGGCCTGCATCTGGGCAGACAGCTGGCCAAAGGCCTCCTGGGCTGACCACTTAGTCCAGGAGACCGAGATCCCCCCCCATATCAGACTGGCCTTCAGGGCCAGGTCTGGCAACTGGGCTCTGGGGGGAGGGGGAGGAGGGAAACTCCTCCCCTATGCATACTGGACCCCCTGCAGTGGTGTCTTTTCTTACTAATTTTTCAAAATTCACAGGCGCAAATATACTTTTGAAGCATTATCTAAAAATGTTCTTTATTCTAAACGATTCCTAGGAAAGGAAACGGAATGCCAAAGATTTGGATGATAACACTAAAATAGATCTTTAAAGTCATCAGATATTAATATGGTCACCCCAGCTATTTAAGGGTGTTGTTTGCTTGGGTGATTTTCTTTCAGCCTTTGATTTTGAGTCTATGTCTGTTCTGACTATTCAGGTGTGTTTCTTGTAGGCAGCAGAAGGTTGGATTTATCTTTTTGATCCATTTTGCCACTTTGTGTCTCTCTTTTTTTTTTTTTTTTGGTGTGTGTGTGTGTGTGTGTGGTTTTTTGGGTCACACCCGGCAGTGCTCAGGGGTTTTTCCTGGCTCCGTGCTCAGAAATTGCTCCTGGCATGCACGGGGGACCATATGGGACGCCGGGATTCGAACCGATGACCTTCTGCATGAAAGGTAAATGCCTTACCTCCATGCTATCTCTCCGGCCCCCACTTTGTGTCTCTTAATTGATGCATTTAGCCCATTGACAGTGATGGAGATGATTGTCATAGGATTTAATGTCATCTTTGTGTATAAGTTTGGTGTGTTTGTTGGTCTGTCTTGTCTTAAAGTAGACCTTTCAGTTTTTCCTTTAAGGCTGGTTTTGCATTTGTGAAGTTTCTGAGCTGTTGCTTATCTGTGAAGCTATCTATCCTTCCTTCAAACCTGAATGTGAGTTGGGCTGGGTGCAGTATTCTAGGTGAAATATACATTTCTTTCAGTCTTGTCACAATATCCCACCACTGTCTTCTGGCCTTGAGAGTTTCTTGTGACATGTCTGCTGTAAGTCTTAAGGATGCACCAGGAGCAATTTCTGAGCATAGAGCCAGGAGTAACCCCTGAGTGCTGCTGGGTCTTACCCCAAAACCAAAATAAAATAAAATAAAATAAAATCTCATCAGTAGTACAAAGTATAATCATAGAAATCTAGCTTCTGAGAATGGGATGACTGCTTAGAAGACTATATCTTGCATGCAGGAACTACCATTTTTCTAGGTCCCAAGTATTGAATAAATTCCTAAGCACTGCTGGTAAGACAATAAAGCATTACAAAAAGAAATGTAATTTTAGTCACAATGATGAAAGCCACTGAAAGATAAAAAATACTAAAAGTAGCAAGGCCAAAAAGGGAAATTACATACAAAGAAGCATCCCTAAAATTTACAGCAGAGTTATCACAAACAACCTACCAGGCCTAAAGGTGGTGGTGGGATATAATGAAAAAACTCAGTAAAATGAATGCCTCACCAAGAATACTTCACTGAGCCAGATTTTCATTCAAATTTGAAGAAATTATATCAGCTTCAAAGATAAACAACAGATCAGGACCTTTACAGACTCAAAAATAACCTTAAAAGAAGAACTCGAGGGTCTATTTTGAGGCAAGACAGACCCAACAAATACACCAAACTCCTACAAAAAGATGACACAAAGTCCTATCACTATAATCTCAACATCAATGGACTAAATGCACCAATTAAAAGACACAGAATGGCAAAAATAGTTCAGTAAATTGAATCCAACTTTTTCTGCCTGCAAAAAACAAATCTGAATAGCCAGACCAAACACAGACTCAAAGTCAAAAGTTGGAGGGCAAACAACTCCCTTAAAAAGGCTTTGGAGGCTACACTAATATCAAACAACACAGACTGTAGGCTTTAAAAGATTATAAGAGAGACTGAATTTCTTAATAAGCACGTGATTTGTATATCAGGAAGATATCACACCACTAAACATATATGCACCCAATGAAAGACCAGAAAAATACTTAAAACATCTACTAATAGACCTCTTTAGCAACATAAAAGTAGTGGGAGACTTCAACATCACCCTCTCATCTCCTCATCGATCAACCATGTTAAAACATAACAAGGATATACTGACTTTGAAGGAAGAAATGAAAGAGAGTGGCTTAGTAGATGTAGATAGGACTTTTCATCCGCCAATAGCCGAAAACACATTCTTATTCATTGCACATGGGACATTCTCCAAGATAGAACACATGCTGGATCATAAAACATAACTCCATAAAATCAAGAGGATAGAAATTATAAAACCTATTTTTTTCAAATCATGATGCACTGAAAAGAGGTGAATTAGAGACACAAAGAAAAATAAATTTAACTCCTGGAAATTAAACAGCTCACTACTGAACAACCAGTGGGTCATAGAGGAAATAAAAAAAATTCTGGAAATGAATGAGAATGAAGATACGAATATCAGAATTTATGGGAAACAGCAAAAGCATTTGAAGAAGAAAATTTATAGCTTTGCAAGTATTCATCAGGAAGGAAGAACAGGCCTACATAAATAACTTAATGGCACAGCTTAAGAAATTGTAAAATGATGAACAAAATGAACCAAAAAGAGGCAAGTGGAAAGAAATCATAAAACTCAGAACAGAATTTTTTTTTTTTTGTGGTTTTTGGGTCCACCCGGCAGTGCTCAGGGGTTATTCCTGGCTCCATGCTCAGAAATTGCTCCTGGCAGGCACAGGGGACCATATGGAACGCCGGGATTCGAACCGATGACCTTCTGCATGAAAGGCAAATGCCTTACCTCCATGCTATCTCTCCGGCCCCTTAGAACAGAATTTAATGAACTGGAAACTCATAAAACAATCCAAAAGATCAATGAAAGCAAAAATTTTGGAAAAATAAACATGATCAATAAACCATTAGCAAGTCTCAAAGAAAGAGAAAGAAACAGTAAATCAAATCAGAAAAGAAAGGAAGAGATGTCACTACAGATACTAAAAAAAAATCAAAGGGTAATCAAAGATTACTTTGATAATCTTTATTCTACAAGAGAACTTGGAAGAAATGGATAGTTCTTGGATTTCTATCGCCTCCAAGTTGAACCAAGATGATCTGGAATACCTGAACAGACCTATCGTGACTGGGGAAATTGAAATAGTAATAATAAAAAAAAAAGGGCTCGGAGAGATAGCACAGCGGCTTTGCCTTGCAAGCAGCCGATCCAGGACCAAAGGTGGTTGGTTCGAATCCCGGTGTCCCATATGGTCCCCCGTGCCTGCCAGGAGCTATTTCTGAGCAGACAGCCAGGAGTAACCCCTGAGCACAGCCGGGTGTGCAAAGGCACACTTTTTTTCATGAAAAAAAAAAATCATGAGGCACAGCACCATTAGAAAATGTTAAAAAAGGGCCTGGGGAGATAGCACAGCGGTGTCTGCCTTGCAAGCAGCCGATCCAGGACCAAAGGTGGTTGGTTCGAATCCCGGTGTCCCATATGGTCCCCCGTGCCTGCCAGGTGCTATTTCTGAGCAGACAGCCAGGAGTAACCCCTGAGCACTGCCGGGTGTGACCCAAAAACTAAAAAAAAAAAACAAAAACCTTCCCAAAAACAAAAGCCTAGGCCCTGATGTATTCAATAGAGAATTATTTCAAACCTTTAAGGAGAACCAACTACAAAGTATTTTTAGGCTTTTCCTGGAAATTGAAGAAACAGAAACACTTCCAAATAGTTTCTATGAAGTTAACATCACCCTGGTAACAAAAGCAGAGACACCACAAAGAAAGAGAAAACAGGTACCTCTGATGATCACATATGCAAAGATCCTCAACAATATACTAGCAACTCGGATCCAAAAACTCATCATAAAGGTTATACACCATGACCAGTAGCATTTATTCCAGATGTGCAAGGACAGTTTAACATACACAAATCAATCAATATAATACACCATATCAATAAAAAATAAAAAATTATATGGTTATATCAATAGATGTAGAGAAAACATTCGATAAGGTTCAGCACCTGTTCATGATAAAAACTCTCAACAAGATGGGAGTTAAAGAAACTTTCTTCAGTATAGTTAAGAGCTTTTATCACAAGTCCATGCAAACATTATATTCAATGGGGAAAACAAAGTCTTTCCTCTAAAATCTGGCACAAGAAAAGGTTGTACCCTCTAGCCACTTCTATTCAATATAATACTGGAAATACTTGCCATAGCAGTTAGGCAAGAAAAAAATATCAAGGGCATCCAGATAGGAAAGGAAAAAGTCAAGCTCTCACTGTTTGCAGATGACATAAAATTATATTTAAAAAATCTACTCTACTAAAAAAACTTCTAGAAACAATACAGTTGTATTATAAAGGGGCAGGCTACAAAATTAATACACAAAACTACATAGTTATTAAAAAATCACAATCCTATTCACAATTGCGCCTCAGAAAATCAAACAGTTCAACCCAATTTAACTAAATTGGTTAAGACCTATGCAAAGAATACTATAAAACACTGTTAGTAGAAATGAGAGGACACAATGGAGATATATGCCCTGCTCATGTGTTTGGAGGATAAAAATAAATCATTAAAACGGCAATATTTCCCAAAGCATTGTACAGATTTAATGCAATCCTTGTAAGATACCCATGAAATTTTTCAAAGAAGTGGATCACTCTTGAAATTAATTTGGAACAATAAATGTCCACAAATAACTAAAGAAATTCTTGGAAAACAAAGAAGATGGGAGGCATCACTTTCCCTCATATACAATAAAGCAGTGGTCATTAAAACAGCATGGTATTAAAATAAAGACAAACCCTCAGATCAATGGAACAGACTTGAATATTCTGAGACTGACCTACCAGGGATACAATCAATCAATTAATCTTTGATAAAGGAACAAGAAAAACAAAGTGGAGTAAGGAAAGCCTCTTCAGCAAATGGTGTTGGGAAAACTGATCAACTACATGTAAAAAAAAAAAAAAAGTGATCTCAGACACCTCTCTTTAACACCATGCATGAAGGTCAGATCAAAATCTAATATCAAAATACCTTGATATTATACCTGAAACCATAAGGTACATAGAGGAAATGTAGGCAGAACACTCCATGACATTGAAGCTAAAGGTATCTTCAAGAAAGAAACACCACCATGGGGCCGGAGAGATAGCACAGTGGCGTTTGCCTTGCAAGCAGCTGATCCAGGACCTAAACTAAGGTGATTGATTAGAATCCCGGCATCCCATATGGTCCCCCATGCCTGCCAGGAGCTATTTCTGAGTGCATAGCCAGGAGTAACCCCTGAGCACCAACGGGTGTGGCCCAAAAACAAAAACAAAAAACAAAACAACAACAACAACAAAAAACAGAAAGAAAGAAAGAAAGAAAGAAAGAAAGAAAGAAAGAAAGAAAGAAAGAAAGAAAGAAAGAAAGAAAGAAAGAAAGAAAGAAAGAGAGAAAGAGAGAAAGAGAGAGAAAGAAAGAGAGAAAGAAAGAGAGAGAGAAGGAAGGAAGAAAGAAAGAAAGAAAGAAAGAAAGAAAGAAAGAAAGAAAGAAAGAAAGAAAGAAAGAAAGAAAGAAAGAAAGAAAGAAAGAAAGAGAAAGAAGAAGGAAGGAAGGAAGGAAGGAAGGAAGGAAGGAAGGAAGGAAGGAAGGAAGGAAGGAAGGAAGGAAGGAAGGAAAGGAAGGAAGGAAGGAAGGAAGGAAGGAAGGAAGGAAGGAAGGAAGGAAGGAAGGAAGGAAGGAAGGAAGAAGGAAGGAACACCAATGTCCAAGCAAATGGAAGCAAAGATAAACAAACGGAACTAATTAAACTGAGAAGCTTCTGATTCAAAGGAAATTGTAACTAAGATACAAAGACTAACACAGAATGGGAAAAACTATTCACCCAATCAGATAAGAAGTGAATATCTAAGATATACATGGCACTGATAGAACTTTGAAAGAAGAGAAAAGGCATCTTACCTTATCCAAAAATGGAGAGAAAAAATGAACAGACATTTCTTCAAAGAAGAAATACAGATAAACAAAAGTCACATGAAGAAAATGCTCTACATCACTAATAATCAGGGAGATGTCAATCAAAATCACAATGACATATCATCTCACACCACAGAGATTGACACACTTCACAAATAACAAGAACACCAATGCTGGTGCAAATGCAGGGAGAAGAGGACTCCTACTCATTCACTGCTAGTAGAAACGTAGGCTGGTTCAGCCTTTTTGGAAAACAATATGGATATTCCTCAATAAATTAGAAATTTAACTTCCATATGATCTAGCAATAATACTCTTAGGGATATACCCTAGGAACCCAAAAATGCTAAGCAGATAAAAGCCCTTTGCATTCCTATGTTGTTGCATCTCTAGTTACAATAGAATCTGGAAATAATTCAAGTGCCTGAGAACAGATGAATGGCTAAAGAAACTGTGATACATCTACCCAGGGTTCGGCAACCTGTGGCTCCAGAGCCACATGAGGCTCTTTTGAAGCTTTGCAGTGGCTCTGACAGCACAGGCAATAGCAGTGGCGCTGGGAGCAGTATCACTTAAATATTTTAATTGACTTATTAATTTGCACAAATATATGTTTTGTTTTTGTTTGTTTGTTTTTTGGGGCCACACCCGGCGGTGCTCAGGGGTTACTCCTGGCTGTCTGCTCAGAAATCGCTCCTGGCAGGCTCTGGGGACCATATGGAATGCTGGGATTTGAACCACCGTCCTTCTGCATGCAAGGCAAACGCCCCACCTCCATGCTATCTCTCCGGCCCCCTTAAAAAGTTCTTTTTTTCTTCAGATCGACAGCTAACTGCATGATCCTGTATATAGCATTAAGATAAGAAACAATGTATGCAGTGCTATATTTGTCTTAAATGTTGCAATGGTTTTGTGGCTTCCAGGTTTTTTTTTTTTCCTTCCGTTGCAGCTCCAGGTTTTTTCCCCCCTTTGGAAACGAGTCCAAGTGGCTCTTTATGTCTTAAAGGTTGCTGACCCCTGATACACAATGGAATACTATGCAGCTGTTAGGAACAGTGAAATCATGAAATTTGTTTATACATGGATGGATATGGAGATTATTTTGCAGAGGGAGAGGGATAGACATAGAATAATATCCCCATTTGTGTGATATAAGAAAAGTAAAAGGTAGTATGGTAATAATATCTGGAAACAATAGAGATTTGGGCCAGAAGGATCAATACATGTTAGGAAGCTTGCAACAAAAAGCAGTGAATTTAGTTAGGGTAGAGAAGGTTCGACTATAATAATGATAGTTGGAATTGATCACTCTGGACAAGAACGGGGTATTGAAAGGGAATAAAGTGACATGCACGGTACTCCTTCATTAACAATAGTGCAAACTACTATGTTAAAAAGGAATAAAAAAGGGGGGAGAGAGAGAGAGAGAGAGAGAGAGAGAGAGAGAGAGAGAGAGAGACAGAGAGAGACAGAGAGACAGAGAGAGAGAGAGACAGAGAGAGAGAGACAGAGAGAGAGAGACAGAGAGAGAGAGAGAAAGAGAAGTAAAATGTCTGTCCCAGAGGCAGGCAGGAGAGGAGGTGGGAGGGAAACTGAGGGCATTTGTGGTGGAAAACTGCACTGCTGACAAATGGTGTATATTGTAAGACTGAAACTCAATCACGAACAATTTTGTAACCATGGCAAAGTACTTATTAAAAAAGAAGAAATCTAGCATCTGGGTCTGTCTTTTTCAACTTTATCATTTCCTGTAGAGGTAATCTTTCAACTTCCTTCTTTCATTGTTATAAGTTGGTTTACTTTTTCTAATCCTTTTAGCTTATTTGTTAGTTGTAATGATTTTTTTTGTATTCTAAAGGCATGCCATCTAGAAATATGAAATAGGGTGCTTTGCACCTTAGTATTTCTTTTGTTTTCTTTTCTTGCCTAAACTACCATTGATTAAAATCACTGATACCATGTTGAATAGACAAGAGCACACACTTGTTTTATGCCTCATTTTAAAGGAGCATAAAATTTTATTGTTGTTTTTGGGTCACACCAAGTAGTCCTAGCTCAGTGCTTGGGGCTGCTCTCCAGCTGTGCCAGATATTAAAGTTAGATTTCCCGCATGCAAAGTGTGCGCTTCAGCCTTTTGCACTATGTCTCCATCCTGAGGGGGCAAACTCTGACTCTATCAGTAGGAAGTGTGACTCTAGCTGAATTCTTCCAAAGATTTTCTTTATGAGTTTGAGCAAGCTTTTATTATAAAATGACTATGTTATCAAATGCTTGTATGAACCTGTTGAAATCTTTTTCTATTGATGTATGTATTACATTAATTGAATATTATGTTTTGAGTTTACACCTGGTGGTGCTTAGGGGTTACTCCTGGCTTTGTGTTCATAAATCACTCCTGGAAGACTCAGGGGATCAGATGGGATGCTGGGGATGGAACCTGGATCTGTCACATGCAAGGCAAATGCCCTACTTGTTGTGCTATCTCTTCGGTCCCACCTTGATTTTAAGATGTTAAACCAACTTCTCTTCTAGGGTCATAACATATGATTGTTTTATACACCATTAGCTTGATTTGCTAGTATTTGTTGCGGATTTTGTTCTGTATTCTAAAAAAATTTTGGTCTGCACTTTTCTTTTCTCAAAATACTTGCTTGATTTGTGTATAAAGGCAATAGTGACCTCATAAAATGAGTTAGAAAGCATTCCTTTATCTTTTGGTTTTTGGAGCATTTTCATTTTTTTAACTATGCAGACACATATGTGTCTTTATTTGTATAGTATCATTAGTTTTTCACTTCCACTCTGCTGCCATTGTTGTAGTGACCTCTTTGGGTTGTGGTGTTTGCTGGGATGTGAACACCTTTCATTATGCTTTTTGCACACATTCTTCTTGGAGGTGACACTCATTTAATTGTGGTGTTCCTTTGGGGAAGGGGCATACCTGGTGGTATGCAGGGCTTACTCCGGGCTCTGTGCTCAGGAATCATTCCTGACCAGACTCAGAGTAGGATATGGGTTGCCAAGGCTCAAACCTGGATTGGCATCATGCGAGGAAAACTCCCTCCCACTGTACTATTTCTCCAGCCCTTACTTGTGGTGTTTGTGCATATTCTGGGTATAATGCTCACTGGGGGTTATTGGGGAGTTCACAGAGGACTTCACTCTTGGCCAAAGTGCTCACACACTTTGGTTGTTGTACTCATACACGTGGTTGTTGTGCTACCACAGACCTGAGAGATGGCACTCTCTTGCAGTCCCTGAGTCTCAGGAAACAAAGCCACCTAGAATTTTCTAAATCCATATGGATAGAATAGAAATTGAAAATGGGGCCGGAGTGATAGCACAGCGGTAAGGCGTTTGCCTTGCGCACGCTGCCAACACAGGACGAACCCCGATTCGAATCCTCGGATCCCATATGGTTCCCCGAGCCTGCCAGGAACGATTTCTGAGCACAGAGCCAGGAATAATCTCTGAGCGCTGCTGGGTGTGACGACACCCCTGCCCCCAAAAAAGAATAGAAATTTAAAATGAGCTCTTAGGGGCCGGAGGATAGCATAGTGGTAGGGTATTTATTTGCCTTGCACGTGGCTGACCCAGGACGGACCTGGATTCGATCCCTGGCATCCCATATGGTCCTCCAAGCCAGGAGCAATTTCTGAGCACAAAGCCAGGATTAACCCCTGAGCGTCACTGGTTGTGGCCCCAAAACAAAAACAAAACAAAAGAAGAAAAAAGAAATTGAGCTCTTAAATACAGTCCTCTGTTGCCATAAAATCGATCATTGGACCCCTTTCACTTCTTTATTAGATCTGATCGTACTGTATAAACTGGATATTTGTTAACCAGCTAATTAAGAATAGACTCTTTTCATTTATAGTTTCTTGTTAATATAGTCTTACTGTAATTAAGTATTCTGGTAATATGTCTTTTTATATGTTCATGTATGTTATGTTTTGATTGTTCAAAGACAATAAGTCAGTAAATACAGGTGAAACCTTTTTTAGATATTAATATGTTCTTTTCTAAAGGGTTAGATGAGTTTATCAGTTGTTTAAAAATAATTTAAGGATCAATTATTTGTAAGTAGACAACAAGGTATTTCCTCTAACATGTCTTCTTTTTTGTATGTTGGTAGGTAAGAAATGATGACTTCATTTTATTTTTATTTAGAGTCATTTAATCTTGAATGAGTTTAAACACTTTTTCTCATAGCTAAGGACAGTTTGCTTATCTTTTTTTTTCCTTTATAAACTTTCTGTTCATATCTCTAGACTACTAATTTGTGTTGTTTTTCTTACTTTTAGACACTCTTAGAATATTAGACATTCTTGTATTTTAAATCGCAGTTACTTTTCTCAGTTTATTTACTAGAATGCTATGGATTTTTCTTTTGCCATGCAAAAGTTTGAGTTTTAAAATTTTGTTCTGTTTTGTGGGAGAGACCAATGGTTTTGTGGGGTTTACTCACAGATCTGAGCTTTAATGAGGATCCTTCAGTCATGTATGAGGAACCAAGTGCTACCAGAGAATAAACCCAGACCTGCATTCTGAGCATTATATTCAGCCCAGTCCTCCCTCTACAGCCTCTGACCTTAAATTTTTATAAGGAATCATGTAGGAGAAAGCCCTGGCTTTGGCAGTCCCAGGTCAAAGGAAAAGTCAGTGGAAATGCAGAAGCCTTGGTTCTCCATATCCTCTTGGAGCTGTGCTCCAGCCTTTCTTCCTTCCCAGTGTCACCCAATTACACCAGATTACACTTGGGTTTCTAAGGAACACCCTTCCATTAACTCAGAATTTTACTCCTAAAGCTTTTGCTGGCTTGACTTGGATTAAAAACATGATGTGGGAATGTACATGGAGAACAGAAAGGGAAAATTATGAGACAGTGACAACTTTAGATAAAGCTGGGGTAGGGTAGGAGAGGAAACAGTGCAAAACGTGGCTGACGAATGAATTTCTCTCTAAAGTGACAGTCAAATGGGAAGAAAGACAACAGATATTTCCCTTCTAAGAAATAAATCCTAAGGCTTTTTCAATGTCTTTTAGTCATAAATCAAGTACTTTTGATCTTGAGAGTGATGGGAGAGAGTTCACAGTCTAATAAATTGTGCTGCATTTCTTTGAGTTCTGTAGACATTGAAGGCAACAGGGACACTGACCATTCACTGTGTCAAAGCAATAGCATCATTATGTGTTTCTCTGTGTGTGTGTGTTCTTCTGGAAAATAAGCTATATTGAGTTAACCCATTTGAATCAATATATTAATTTTTATGTAGTGGAAATAATTTAAATGATAAAGTTTTGAATAGATACATAGATAAATGTTGGAGGGCCACGTCTGGTGGCACTCAGGGCTTACTCTTGGCTCTGTATACTAATCTGAGAGATCACTCATGGTGGGACTCAAGGACTTAGGCAAGTGCTGAGGAATAAATCTGAATCAGTGTGATTCAAGGCAAGCACTCTTACTTGCAGTATTATTTCTCAAAGCCCTAAATATAATTTTTTAAGTCCAGAAAGTCACATAACCATAAACTTGTTGCATATTTTTAAACTTCAAATAGATTAGACTTGAACAACTGCATTACAGCATGTTGCACAGATATTTGTCAACTCTCTACACACACACATTATATATGTAAACACATACTTTTCCACATCAATTATAATCAGGAGTAAATATGAATCAAGGACTGCTTAAGCAGTTGCAATTTTCCCCCTGACAATGAGTGACTTTCCTATAGCTGTGCAGTTTGCTCTTTTTCTTCATCTTGTGACTTGCAACAGAGGACACATCCGATCTAATTTCTTTCTTTAATTGTCCCCAAGCATGCAGTTGGTTTAGAAACAATGTCAGACAGTCCCCAACACCAAACACAAAGAAAGAGCCCTGTATCTGGTTAAAATGTCACAGTAGCTGCATTAGTTCTAACATCCCCTTCGCTACTGGATTGGGTTGAACTTTCAGGAATCCGAGCTTTATCTCTATATAGGAATTTAAACAGATAGTGTTTAAAAGTTGCAAGCAGGTCATGATTCTGACAAATTAGTTCCTAATTATTGGCTCCAGGCTCTGCCCATGTTGCATGCAGAGCCGGCCTGTACCAGGACACTTGGAGGGTTTTGTAGCTTAAACTGATTTAATTTAAAACAAATGGACCCATGTGATGATCTCAACCACAAATACGTAACACAATGTGTAATATATTTAAAAGGCAAGAGGAAATTCAGTAATGGAATTTCAAAACTGTTTGAAAGAAAAGAACTTTAAGGGGAAAGAAAGGAAGAAGTGAATGGGTGACGCCAGTTTGATTATTTTCAAATACCACAGCTGGACTTGGATTTGTACAATGGGCAGCGTGGTGTTGGAAAGAACACCAGCAGGAATCTAAGTGCTGGGATACCATATGCAGGACTAAGTGGCAAAGCCAAAAAACATTAAAATTCATTCACTTTTAATATAATTTCTTTTCTATAGGAAAGTGTCCTGATTCACATACTGGATCTTAAAAATATCTAGGTAGTGGGAGCCGAAAAGATAGACAGAGGTAGGACCATTGCCTTGCATGCGGCTGACCCAGGACGAACCTGGGTTCGATTCCCAGAATCCCATATGGTCCCCGGAGCCTGCCAGGAGCAATTTCTGAGTGCAGAGCCAGGAGTGACCCCTGACCACTGCGGGTGTAGCCCCCCAAAATAAATCTGGTAGAAATACAAAGTGTTTTGTAATCACTTATTGGTTTATTTACATTTTATTATTACTCACAGATTTGGTTGCTATTCCTATATAGGTGCATTCTGCATAGACCATCTTCTACAGTAGTAATAACAACAAGCACCCATGGAGCTTTTACTATGTTTTCTACAAGAGTATGTGAATTTTTTTGGTTTCTTCACTATTTTTTATTATTTGTGGGTGCTGTAATTTGAGATGAATATTCCCAGTGGTCTGAGATCTGGACTGTTTCTTTATACTTCAGCATGATGTTTACTCTCTGTAATCTGTTAACATTTTATTTCAGTGTTCATACAGGAGGATAATTAGTGATTCTGTTTGGATAGAGGGCAACTGTGGAGGTATTTGAGAAATTATATCAAAATCGGGAACCCTTGGGACCGGAGTGATAGCACCTTGGTAGGGTGTTTGCCTTGCATGCAGAAGGACGGTGGTTCGAATCCTGGCATCCCATATGGTCCCCTGAGCCTGCCAGGGGCGGTTTCTGAGTGCAGAGCCAGGAATAGTCCCTGAGTACTGCTGGGTGTGACCTAAAAACAAACAAACAAACAAACAAACAAAAATCAGGAACCCTTGACGTTAATGGAGCAGAAGAGATGAAGTTGTCATGGGATGTGCTAGCCTCTCCACTGTACTGAGTTCGAAAGGTGGGCAGTGGTGGGTGGTTTCCTGATGCAGGGCAGCCAGACAGAGGTGGGCATGTTCTCATTGTTTTTCTTTTCTTGTTTGGTTTTTAGGCCACACCTGGTGATGCTCAGGGGTTACTCCTGGCTATGCACTCAGAAATCGCCCCTGGCTTGGGGAACCATGTGGGACACTGCCCTAGGCTAGTGTAGGCAAGGCAGACAGACGCCTTACCGCTGGCACCACTGCTTCGGCCCCATGTCCTCATTGTTTCTCTAAGCAATATCTAGTACTTCATTTAATCCTTCCAACAGCCCTAGGAAACTTGACGCTATGATGATTTTCCTTTTGCAGAAAAAGAAGAAATAGATGTTAAATAATTTAAGATAAATTTCTCTTAATTTGTATATTATATTTCTCTTCCTAAATATGAAGTATTTTGTGACAACAGCCTGTGTAATAAAATAATGTCTAGGACCAGAGACCAACTGATTTTGAATAAATATTCAGGAGAGAATATTTCTGAACTACAAAAATAAATGAGATTCTCAATAAAGTGTGACAACAGGTTTTCAAAGTATTCGTTTAGATGTGTGATTTTTATGCATCTGTTTGAAAGCCAGTCACATTTATAAAGAGTCACATTCACCACTATTATAGAATTATTAGGTTGACTTTTTTTAACTTACATAAATTGGGCTTTAAAATGGTAGAATCTAATAGTTTGGAAACAGTTAAAAAAGATGCTACTTCAATGGGACCTGAATTGTTGTCTTTCCTTCAATAGTAGGCTAAATCCTATGCCAGTTTAAGTGTCGAAAGTCACACATACATGAATTTGCCCCCAAGAAATTCTCAGTTCTTAATCAGAGACAGAGGAATGATGGCAATTAAAATATGATTACTGTGATCCTAAAGTTCTGTGTAGCCTTGTGAGGGTAAAGGGAGAGGGGTGGTTGAGAAAAATACATGCCTTTGGGAGGACTCTGACCCACAAGAAAGAATATAACAGAGAAAAAGTTATAGCTATGACTAGAACAAGCATGAAGTACACCACAACTTTAGCTTTTCAGGATATAGTTGGACATCTCCAGAATTCTTGAACTATCTTGGGGCAATGTCACAGAATGGATGGACCTACCTGCTTTGGAATCTAGACTTTTCCTCTGAAAATTGTAATATCTTGGGACTATCAATCAACACCAAATTTCTGTTTGTTAGGTAGCAGTATTTTTATCTGTCTCATTGAATCATTATTATTTGCACTGCATAAAAACTCAACAATATCACACTTGCAGAATGTTTATTAAAGGTAACTAATTTTTTTTTTTTTTTTTTTTTTTTTTTTTTTTGGTTTTTGGGCCACACCCTGTGACGCTCAGGGGTTACTCCTGGCTATGCACTCAGAAGTTGCTCCTGGCTTCTTGGGGGACCATATGGGACACCGGGGGATCGAACCGCGGTCCGTCCTAGGCTAGCGCAGGCAAGGCAGGCACCTTACCTCCAGCGCCACCGCCCGGCCCCTAGGTAACTAATTTTTTATCATTGTGCTCCATTTATATATTTTTAATTTTTATTTCTTTGGTTTTGGGGCCACACCTGGCTCCTCTCTGGGATTACTCCTGGCTATCTGATCAGAAATTGCTCTTGGCAAGCACGAAGGACCATATGGGATGCTGGGATTCGAACCACCTTTGGTCTTGGGTCGGCCACTTGCAACGCAAACGCCTTAATGCTATACTATCTCTCTGGCCCTTCATTTATATATTTTGTTACCCAGCACATCACTAGCCTGAGATCAGGGAAGTATTAGTTCTACTATCCAGGAAAGCCATTGACCATGTGGTGAGGGGATGAGTGATGGGTACATGTATGGCACTAGTTGTTGACAGGGAAGAATTTGTGGCTTTCCATCAGAGCCCAGTATGGTACAGAGTTTTCTCAGAAACCCATGGTATCTGCTTGTCATCGTGTGTGTGTGTGTGTGTGTGAATGTGTTTGTGTGCACACGAGCTTCAAGAGCAAACTTGTCAGCACACAAAAGTTCCCAGATGGCTTTTTCAAGGACTTTTGATCTCTGCAGTCTTTGATTTAAATGTTCCCCCAGAGATCTAAAAACAGATTTCTTGTTGCATCCTTAAACATGGTTGAGCAAAATTGAGCAAATAATTGGCATAGTCAGCCTAATTGGTTTAACTACAGATGGATTCATGGCAGGAAGAGCAGCTCACATCTGATATTATTGACTGAGGCTTGATCATTGGCCTGGGGAGCTCTGCAAATGTCTCAGACAAGCATTAGGAGATACAAGTCAGCTTATCCAGCTCTGTTCCACTGAAATGGAAGTTCTTGTCACAAAGTCTGCCTG
Source organism: Suncus etruscus (assembly GCF_024139225.1). NCBI lineage: Eukaryota > Metazoa > Chordata > Mammalia > Eulipotyphla > Soricidae > Suncus > Suncus etruscus. The sequence continues at coordinate 112,293,828 of NC_064849.1, read as the reverse complement.
GGAAATGGCTGCCAGATTGTGTCCTGCTGCAGAGATTGACAACTACCCTACTTTTTGAAGAGTTTTATTAGCTTCACCCACAAGTTGGGATAGATTGAAGATGGCAGTCTTGGAGCTGCAAATATGGAGATCTTGGAACACAGACACAAAGAAAAGCCAGCCACTGTCAAACTAGGCTTCACACAACATGCCTTTCTGGCTGACTTCTTGCAGAAAACAGAGGCCAAGAGAAAGACTCTCTATGTCTCTCTGCACACTGGCCCTTAGCCAGAGGAGGGAAAGAAGGGTCTGCAGACCTGGAGTAAAACAAATAGAATCTGTGACTCTCAGAGAACTTGTGGACTCTCAAACATAAGTAAAACCACCTTTCAGAGCATTTCGTTTCAGAGCATTTCGTTCTTTATATTTGTTCATCTTGTCTCAGTATTTTGCAAACACTAGGCAAGAGTCGATGGCTTACACTGACAAAGGGTTAAACACTTTGGAGAAAAAGGGTCCACATTTGTTCCAGAGTCTTGTCCCCTTACAATTGTGTTCTGATATAACCTTAGTGCCATCCAAGGCAATAAATAGAGGAGTTGAGGTCTCTCCAATTATTTTTCCACAGCATCTTTTGTTGCAAGTATGTCAGATTTTAAAAATGAGACTCCATAAACCACATCATCACAGAGTCTTGTTGCTGTCTCCTGAGGCTTCTGAGTTCCAAATGCTTGCCTTTTTGGACAGTGTGTTGATGTGGCCTCAGGGACTGGTTGGAGTGACTAAAAACCACTCCTGGCACTGGATTACCTTGTGGCTGAGGTGAAATGGGAATCTTGTTTTCAAGAGGTTGGAGGAGCAGAACTCATGGGAAAGGCCCCATGAGGAGGGCAGCTCACTCATTCTTTGGGGTTTCAGAGAGATTGAACCTTGACCTTCTCAATCTTGAGGTCTCAGAAGCTCGCTGCACAACATACACATTCACGTCTGTCTTGGCAAGCTGCACTCTCTGGCCCCGGCGTAGACACACACACCCCACTCTCTCCACCCCACCCCATCCTCTGAAATTCCTAGAAGTGTAAAGAGCAAACCAGCTCTGAGATGTTGGCAGGATTCAACGTGTTACTAAAAATGGGCCTTGTGGATGAAGACTTAAGAGTTTTAAGTTTAAAAAAAAAGGAAAAGAAAAGAAATTTTATGTAATTATCAGTGACTTCAGTGGTTCTTTAATGATTCATTCCCAAAGACTGGAGCTGGGTCAGAGGCGCGCTGGGAGGGAGAGGCAGGCCTTAATCTCCGGGCTAGGCCCCAGCGGCACCTGGGATCCTAGCTTTGCCAGGGTGTATACTGACAAGCTTGGGAGCTGCTCTCCAAATGCCACAGCACCTTCCTGGCCAGCCCCAGCTCGACCTCGGTGTCTCTCGGCCCTTTCCCAAACACTCCATAATCGACGGTGGCGACGGAGACCATTTTTTTCAGTGTTCTGAGCTCGTGACAGTCTCGGGTTGGTAGGAATCAGGGTGGGGGGAGCAGGCAGAAGCTGAGGCTGGATGGAGCCAGGGAGGAGAGGAGTGTCTCCAGCGACACCCGTCCTTACTCATGGCCATCCTCCTCTCGGCCAAAACCCTATTTCCTGTACCTCTCTCGGGGTTGTAGTTGGACCCCGAGAGAAGCAGTTGGACTGTTGGACTCACTTTCCCAGAATATGGGCCTCCCATTTCTGTTTACTTCCCAGTGAGTGAAGGAGCTCGTCAAGAATGGGGCGCCTTGCAAGGCAGCTCCTGACAACAGTCTGCGTGGGCTCTGTCTACTGAAGCAATCGACCTGTGGCCTTGTGAATCCTCTCTGCTTCCAGGAAAACTTTCCGGGTACCCAAGTCACCCCAGATAAAGGAAATTCTCACGAGCCTCAGAGACCCTCCTTTCTCCTAGGGTGCTCTTTTGTCACTTGTGGTTAAATAGATGCATTTGTGATATATTCTATATAATTTAATTGTTTATGTAATATAAAAATAATCTATAACATCCAACTTTACCCTGTGGGCCACATTTTTGACAATAAATAATTTTAATCATTAAATAATTTTGCAATTAGAGTTCTACATACATTTATTGAGAAATTTAATGGAAATATTCAAATACTAAAATGGCATCTGAGTATTCATTTCCTGAATTAACATTATGACAATAGATTTTAGAGTCAAACTTAAGTAGTATCCATGTTCTTTTAAAAAAACTTTTAATTGTATTGGTTTGGTAGTATCCACTACATTCACTTTGTTAGACACCAGATTTCTAGGATCTATTTATCTTGAAAATTGAACCTCAGTTCCATAGAATACCATACCCCCAATTTTCTCCTCCCATCTCTGTCACTCACCTGTGTCAATGAGTTTGCTTTAGATCTCTCGTTGAGGCAGAGATAGCTAGCATGGTTTGTCTTTCCATGATAGTTGACTCCATTTAGTATGATGTCCTCAAGGCTCCTGCAGGTGGACGAACCCCTTCTCTTTCTCAAGGCTGAATAATATTGTTTGTTTATTCAGTCCTCTGTTAATGTATATTTAGATTTCTTCTACCTTTTGATCAAGTGGCTAATACTGCACAGTGACTACATGTATGAAAATACCTTTTTTTAAGATCCTACTTTCAATTCTTTTGGATAAATACCCAGAAATAGTATTGAGAGATCATAGACTCATTCTTAGGTTTCTGACCTGGGGTGCACCGTTAATATTCGTATGTCCTTTTTTTTTTTTTAATCAAGCCACCCATACCCAGAAGCTATAGAAGTTTCCCTTCCCCTAAAATCAATCTTCCGGAGTAAAGAATAAATCACACCTCTTTTCCAAGCCAAAGTAGAGGGTGGACTTTTTTCACATCTGATGATCAGTAGGTCTTTGCCATCAATAGACCGACAGGCATCTCACCCTACAGTAGCATTTCTGGAAGCTTATCCCTTGGGGCCAGGCAAAGTGAGATGCTTGTGATCTCTATAATGTCACTGTCTTCTCCTGGGACTCATCTCAGGTTCATCTTTGTATTGATTAATGTGAAATTCAGGCAAACTCTCTTGCCAAAAGGGATGACAGCTCATTTACCCCAGCTTAGTCACTTTCCTTGACAAACTAGATGTGGAGGACAATGGTGAACTGGTCACCCAAAGTGAAGAGGTCTAATCTTTCTTGTTACAGAAAAAGAGAGGAGATCTATAGGGAGATTGTAGCATTAATGTCTTAGGCCAATCCTGAACATGTATGTCACATGGGTAAAGACACTTGGGCATGCATGCACATGGAAAGGCATGGTGGGCACAATGGAGCTGCCCGTTTTTGTTCTTTCCTTTCTATTATTCTATTTTTAGCTTCTGACCCCAAAAGAAGGAAAAGGTAAAATTCTTTAAGACTGATGAGTAAAATTGCGCTCCAATAGTTTGTCTCTCTGTTTTCTCTTTTGTATTAAGCAAGGTCACTTGTGGATTAAATCTAAGTAAAAATGTTTTTGAGGACAATTTTTAGACGTTTCCAGAAAAAAATCTCCCAAATTGTTGTTCTGCCAATTTGCTTTGAAGCAAAATAATCCTTCCTTTTGGTTTGGTGTTGCCCTTCTCTAGAGGTTTTTGAATTGCAAATGCTCCAATAGGAGTAACCAATTGTCACTCATGCTTTGCTGTAATTTAGTTTGTCAGAAGACTTTCCTTGGGGGAGAGTAGAAGAGGCTAGAATGGGAGAAAAGCAGTTGAGGAGTTGAGGAAACATTAATAACTTTCATTCATTTCCTATATCTTCCTAGGATCAGCTCTGTGTGTGTTTCAGCTAGAATGTACTGAAAACTTGTATTTCAGCACTTGTCTACCTTAGGAAAAATTGAAAGAGCAAGTCAGCCAAATCATTTTTGACATCTCAATTTTACACACTGGTACCATGTTATGAAATATTGTATGGGAAAGAGATGCCCATCAATATTTATGTGTGTGTCTCTTGTGCTAATTAAGTCCGTGTGAATATAAGGAATATAAGGACTACATTTTTGTATTTTCTTCCAGTTTCATTTTGTTTTATGATCTCCTTTAATGGACTGCTTCAATTAGAGAAGGAACAAATCAATATTTGGATTTGGAGGTAAGATACAGAGAGGGGAATTGTTTGGCCCATAAACTGTTGAGGGAATAGATGAGCTCTTAGATCATCAAAAAGAAATTTCCTGGTATTAGTTAAGACACTTTTGGAAGAAAGTAATAGAAATCAATTTGAATGAGTTTAAGCAAACTATGTATGTGTGTGTGGGGGGGGGGAGGTGGTGGTCTAAGGATAAGGGGTGTCTCATGGAGCCTAAGAACAGAAACACAGCCCAACCTGACAAACCAACGCCTGGAAAGCTTGTCAGCAGCCCAGGAATAAGCTCTGCCTCTTGTTTCATCTGTCCTGGGAACATCTGCTTCTCCTTTTCTCACCGCACCCCACTTCCTCTGGTCCCTAGTCACATTGCATTATGGTTGCCCCAAGGCTCCTGGATCAACATGCTATCTTCCCAGTCACATAAAGATTAACTAGCTGTTAATTAACCCCAGTTCTTGGGAGAGAGAACCTGATTCTCTCAATTTGGATGAGGTTCTACAGTGGCAATGCATTAAGGACAAGAGAATAGGGTCACACACTACAAATTACAGCTGTTAAGAATCACCCTGGACATTTTTCCTACTCCAGGCAAAAAAAAAAAAATAATATCATATTTATAGTGCCCAAAAAAGTACAGTCTCAAATCTAGACAAATATAACCAGAGTTTTCTTTAGGGTTTATTTAAATTCATAAATGGATGAATGGTTTACTCCAACTGGATCCACCAATAATGTTCACCCAGATACCCCAGCTCTTCTCTACATACTGTGCTCTATTCTAGGCATGTATCTCCAACATATGCACTGACCATTTCACCAGACCCTGCACCAGGTTCCTTCTCCATAGTGTCCTTTCAGCCCCTGCTGTCCAATATGACCATTGACTACATGATCCTTTTTCACTCTTAAAAGTGCCTTGGTTGGGCTGGAGAGAGATATCAGTGGAACAAGGTGCAGGAATCCTGTGTTCCACCCCCATCATCACATATACTCAAGTACAAGCACCACTGAGTGTGGCCCCAAAACAACAAATAGCCTTAGTTGTATGATAAATTATATGTTTTGCTCTGTTGTATGTATAGGTATTATGTGGCTCAATACCACTCAATCTGTGCTAGAGAACTTCCAAATAATTCAGCATATGCCCCCCAACACTTCGGAGTGTTCAAGAAACCCAGCCTCACCTACAATGAGCAACAAAGGATATGTATGTTTATGGATTGTCATAACTCAGCTAGAGAAAGGGAAAGGGAAGGGCTGTTTATTTAAGACGACCTTTAGAGAATACATTCCCTGCTTGTTGGTTGTCCACTCACCTTGGATTTGTTAACCTTCTTTTCTCAAACTTGTCCCCTCGAGATTGGATACTTGATGTTCTCTCATAAGCTCTAAAAGTGTTAAGACCACAGGAATCAGAGAGCTCTTACAAGGAAGATCATAGGAAGGTGCCTTTTGACTAAAGCTAAATTCTAGGCCCATCCCAGGTTGAAGCACTGGGCCACAGGATGAAGAAGTGTAGTAAGCAGCCCCCAGAATTCTACTGAAAGGAGAACATTGTTATCCCAGGTAGAGAAAACTAGACATATCCACCCACAGAACTCTTTCAGGGCCCTGAACTCTTTCATTCTATCTATCAGATTCTTTCCCTCAAACTGAGAGCTGAGTCCAGTGGGTTTAGGCCATAACATAAATGCAAGTAGACCCAGTATCCCTATCTTTTGGTAACAACCTTTCTGAAAGAAGCAAGATCTCCTGATACGTGTTTCCTTAACTTGACCAGGAGTCCCTATATAGGTGGTCTGGCTTAGTCTTCCTAAGCTGACAGCAGCCAATAGTAGCCAGAGTTAGCTTAAAGCAAGTATCATAACTTAGTAAAGGAAAAAGTGGGATTGGGTTAATATGTATAGTACATAGCCTAATTCTGGTTTTCCTTCACTCCATAGATCTACAATTTTGAAGCTTGCACCCTGATAAAAGTCCTGTGGGGTTCATAGTAAGGAATCTCTCTCTCTGTCTCTCTGTCCCTCCCTATTCTTCTGTCTTCTACTCTTTGCCCTTCTCTCTTTCCACATTCTCTATTCATGCAATGTGTTTCAGATAGATTAAAGTGTCTCTATATCAGGACTTGGATGGTACATTCATTGGCTTCAGACCCAAATATACATGGAAGACAAATGCTGATTTCTGCCCTGACAAGACATGGATATGATTTTCTTTATTCCTGAAGAATTCCACTTTTTCTTTTTTAGTATTTTTAGTAACTCAAAGATGCCCCCAACTTTACACACCTTGCACACACATAGAAAGTCCTTATTTGCAGTAAGACTTTGATTCTCAATGTAATTTCTATGTCTGTGGTAGATTTGCAACAATGGTTTTATATTGGTTGCCCTTAGGATATTTTCAGTTCTCTGGTGCTAGATAGATGAAGCACATTTGCATTATTCTATTTGTACACAGATTGGCCTAGTTTATAATTCCTTTCATCTCCTTTCAAGCATATTTTTGAAGGTTATTATAAATTAAGGGGCTGGAGCTGTGGCACAGCGGTAGGGCGTTTGTCTTGCATGTGGCTGACCTAGGACAGACCTTGGTTCAATCCCCCAGTGTCCCATATGGTCCCCCAAGCCAGGAGCGACTTCTGAGCGCAAAGCCAGGAGTAATCCCGGAGCATCACCGGGTGTGGCCCCCCAAAACAAAAAACAAACTAACAAATTAAGAATCTTGGCTACGGAGAGATTCAAAGGGCTAGTGCATCTGCTTTTGTGTTCCAGAGGTCTGGGTTTGATCCCACCACTGCATTCTCCTGACAACCAGCAGGAGCAGCTCATAAGCAAAACACCAAGAGTAACTCCTGAGCACCAACATGCATGGCCCCCAACTCCTCCAATCCCAAGTTAAGGTTTTCACATGAAACTTAGTAACATACCTCAAGAGAAAGGAATTGAAATTGTAGCTAGCCACGAGGGGAACTGCTGAATGGCCAGAAATTTCTGTTTTGAAAAATAGACAAATGGTGGACGGGAGGACCATGAGGAAGCCCACCCACCAGCCACCTGTATGCACTGAACCCTGAGAACCCTGGCCCTGACCTCAATGCCAAGTCCGTGATGAGTGAATGGTCCTAGCAGATGCCCCAGATGGGAAATCTCTGGGAGAGCTACCACTCCTGGATCACACACATGGGCAAGCTTGTCTACGGCTGCATTGTCTCTGCCAAGAGATGATCTTGCCATGGGTTTAAACAGATGATGCAAGATTTGTGCTGTGAAAAGTCCCATTTACCATTTAAGTATTTTTGTTCAGAGGGATAAAAGAAAAGAAAATAAACACATGAGCCCTAACACAGGGTCTGTTTATGGTTGAGGATGCAGCTCATCTCACCCTTTCTTCTCCCTCCTGGCTGTGTGAGTGGGCTCCAGTCTGCTGGCTAAGGAAACTTGGTCACCTTCTGTGTTGAAGGAAGGTACAGAATATTGATCTAGCAACAGCTAGATCCAACAACCATGGCAGTCACATCCCAATTTTATTAGTTTTTTTTTTCCTAGAAAATAAATTATTATTTGTGGTCCAGGAACCACAAAGCAATGCTCAGAAGGTTCAGAGCCCCACTAGTGATTCAGTAGAAGGCAAGAGGATATATGATGATGCTTGGGCCCTGAGATACTGGGGATTCCCTGGCCACTCCAGTGATGCCCCATCCCAGAAACCTCCAGGGATACATCTGCTGATACTCAGGGAACCATATAGTACCAGGAAATGACCTGAGTTGCCCACAAGCTAGACTTGTGACCTAACCACTGTACTACCTCAGGTCCAGAAAATGAAATATTGGTGAAACTCATGTCTATTGACTTTCTGTTGCTTTGAGGAAGCCAGTTAAGTATTTGTAAAATCAAAGTTCACTCTATTTTTGCACATTTCCAAAGAGGGTTCAAATCCAAAAGAAACTCAAACCCAACTCTTTTGTCTACAGAGCCCTGGAGAAACCCCCAATTAAGATGAGTCAACAGGGAAATAAAAACATTCACGAGTCATGAGCTGGGTCTGGGTTGAATGTCACCAGAGATTCCACCGTGAACCCCAAGCCCTCCCTCCTCTGGGCCCTTCGGCTACATTTCCAGTCAGGAAAGCAAGGAGTGCCTCTGATTCACATTGTTTCTCTGGAATTAGGCTTCTTAAAAACCTGTCCCTTCTTCTGGTCATTATTGTATTTGCTCCCATTATAGTTAAACCATTTTACTGGAAAACTGCTTGGCACCAAGTGTCTCCTTTCAGTTCGAGCAGCTTGAAGTCCCCACTGGCTCCAGAGAGTGCCGCTGGCTAAGTGTGAGTGAGTGAGTGTAAGGGGAAGTTATTTGCTTTCAGACTCTCCACATTGCCTCTGCAAATAGGAACCAGCAGAGTCCTCCCTCCGCCTGTCACATCTGGTGAAACCCTGTCCGAATAGAACCACAGAACTCTTGGGTCCCTTCACAGGCTCTGCTGAGCAGAGCAAATTCTCCAGGACTGCAGGGAAGCCTCTTTTTGGACATTTGATTTTCATGAGAAAAATCAGCCCAGACACTTCTTTGAGAAACTCAGTAGCATGCTGCTGCCTGGGGGTATTCCCACATAATCCTGAAGGGGCAGCTCTGTGCCAGGGAAAGAAGACCTCTACCTGCTCCCCCTTCTCTGTTGAGTCCAGACAGAGAACAAGATGCAATATGGTGTCCTCCTGCTCACTTTCTGGGAAACCTTCTTGAGACTCCAGGTTCTTTTGTTGTCCAGAAGCTTCCCCGGAAAAACCTGTCTTCTTCCAAGGAAAGGCCATCTACCCCAGGATGAGGGTTGGGGAAAAATAGATCAGCCAAAACCATATGAAAAGTCCTAGAAGCAAGTAAGGCTTCTCCTCAGCAACTCTCGAGCTCCACTTTCTCAGCAACTGAGAGGCCTGTCGCAGGCCCTGATCTTCTCTGCCTCTTGAGTAGCTAGCATTTGGTACAAGAAAGAAGGAAAGACATTCATCATCACCTTTAAACTCCAGCAAAAGATTCCAGGAGATCCCTTGAGAACTCCGCAGAAGATCACAAGCACCTAGGACCATGAAGAGACATGATCAAGGAGCTGGAGCTGGTGATTTGTGAGGAGACAGAGAAAGAGATGCCAAAAATGACAGGAAGGTCCTTTCTTATTTTTTTTTCTTTTTCTAGGAAACCCCATTCAAAGAGTGAAGCTGGAAGACCTTGACTGGGTTTGTGCAGGCCCCTTGTAGAGTCTTTGAAAGAACAGTGAAGTTCAGTATTTGCTTCTTCTTCTTCTTCTTCTTCTTCTTCTTCTTCTTCTTCTTCTTCTTCTTCTTCTTCTTCTTCTTCTTCTTCTTCTTCTTCTTCTTCTTCTTTCTTCTTCTTCTTCTTCTTCTTTCTTCTTCTTCTTCCTTCTTCTTCTTTCTTCTTCTTCTTCTTCTTCTTCTTCTTCTTCTTCTTCTTCTTCTTCCTTCTTCTTCCTTCTTCTTCTTCTTCTTCCTTCTTCTTCTTCTTCTTCCTTCTTTCTTCTTCTTCTTCTTCTTCTTCTTCTTCTTCTTCTTCTTCTTCTTCTTCTTCTTCTTCTTCTTCTTCTTCTTCTTCTTCTTCTTCTTCTTCTTCTTCTTCTTCTTCTTCTTCTTCTTCTTCTTCTTCTTCTTCTTCTTCTTCGTCACACCTGGCAGCACTCATGGGTTATTCCTGGCTCTATGCTTAGAAATCGCTCCTGGTAGGGTTGGGGGGCTATATGTGCTGCCAGAATTCGAACCACAGTCCTTCTGCATGCAAGCAAATACCCTACTGCCATGCTATCTCTCCAGCTCCCAGTATTTGCTTCTTGACAAAAAGATTGTGAAGAAGAGTCATTTATTCAGGTGCCTTAGAGGTTATGTCTCTGTAGATCTCCCCATAAAACCCTAACCTGGCTATCTCCTTAGAATTTGACTTATCTGCCTTGATAGCAGGAACTTGAATTGGAATTAGAAATGTATCTAAAGCCTTCCAGCAAGAAACAGTGCGACTTGCAGGAGAAGCGAGAATTTGCTGGAAGTGGGAGGCAGGGAACAGTTCTACTCATTACAGGAACTCACCCTAAGCCAGCATTTCTTTGTGCACTGGAATCACCTGGCAAATGTACAAACAACTCCCAAGCCTGGGTCATTAGCCACGTCTTTCTTTTGGGGATGGGTCATAGTAACAAAAGTGAGCCTAACTGTACCAGCTTCTGTGTGCAGCTGTGCTGAGGTAGCATTTATTGGCGCCTTTTCTTTGAAATACCACAGGTGCTGGAGGTAGGGAGAGGAGCACTATTGGACACACTTATCCTTTTCTCATGTATCCACAGTTTTGTTTCTTGAAGGGTGGTCTCTGGACCAGCTGCAACAGTATCACCAGGGACCTTGTTCAAAAAATAGTCTTGAGCTCCACCCTAAACCTAGACCTGTTGAGTAAGAACTACAGCAGGAAAATGTCTCTTAACTTATATGTGTACAGGAAACACCTGGATTCTTGTTAAAAAACAGATTCTGTTTTAGTAGGTCTGGGGTGCAGTCCAAAATCCTGGCTTTCTAACAAGTTCCCAAGTGATTCCATGGCTGTGGGTCCACAGACCACACTTTGAGTAGAAAAAGCAGTTGAGGACTTGGAGCAACAACAAATGGATGGAGCTCAAAGAGTGGTGGTTCAGCTTTGTATGCCTCTGTAAGAATGGTGTTAAAGATACACCACGGAGCTTCTTCAGAGAATTGAGGACTCCAGGTATTTTTATAGGAGGGGGCTGCCATTCCCAAGGCAGCCACTTAGTAACTACCACCAGCAGGAAAAGCCATCGTGGGCAACTTCCTGAAACTGCCGATTGGGCCTGGCACCAGAGGAAGCCACAAGGGGGAGAGTCAGATTAATGAGATGGCCCAGCATGTTGAAACTTTGCTTCCCATCCCAGCTTAGATATGAACACAAGGCATTTGGCTGTTTTTATCACTTTGCTGCCTGGAGTGGAGAAGACAAACTTTCTGTACACTTGATGCTGAAATAAGAAAATTTGAGTTATCCATTGGGATTCTTTCTGGGGATGTCCTATTCTTTTAGACTACAAATATTTATTGAGCACCTTTTGGACTAGCCATACTGGTAGACTATCTTGAAAGTCTAAAAATTAGGGTTGGAAGTTTGTGTGTGTGAGGGTGTGTATGTGGGGGGTCATTTTCAACCAGCCTGAGGTCTTAGACTTACAATCCAACCCTCATCAGAGAGGACACTGCCTGGGAGAAGTTTCCACTGGGCCAATGCCCATATTCTTCACTGTTACAGAAACTCCAGACCTAACATCAATTGATGTTCATTTCAGAAGAACATATATGATTCATTTGGAAGCAGGGAATGGAAAAGCCAATGCTATTACTGGAAGGAACTGGACACCAAGGAACTGCTCTAGGATAGAGATGAAAATTTGCATGTGAAATGGCAGCCACAGCTGACATAGTGGGACTGCAATTCTATAACTGATTTGGGAGTTGAAAAGGGCTCAGTTCTGGGTAAGAAATGTAAGTGGAAGTTTGAATTTAAGTGTGGCACTCCTCCAGATTTAAAGGTTTGCCTGGGGTAGGGTGTTTACCTTGCACAAGGCAATGTCCTCTGAGCACTAACAGGAATGATCCCTGAGTGTAGAGCCAGGAGTAACCCCTGAGGCACTGCCAGATGGGGCCCAAAAACCAAAACAAAAAGGTTTTGCCTGTGTCAATGGGAGTTACCTTCTACTCTTACCTTTGCAGTATTGCATGATTTCCAATATTGTTAATCATAGTTTCCTGTTTACATTATTTCAACACCTTGCACCACAGTGCCCACTTCCCTCCATTAGTGTCCCAAACACCCTCTGCTCTTCCTACCCCACCTCCTAGTAAACTTAGTTCTATAGATCAATTCTCTGGTTTTGTCACATTAGGCCATTTGTTATTTCATTCCTATGTTTCTTTATATCCCACATATGAGAGAAATCATCCTGTATCTGTCCCTTTCCTTCTGACTGATGTCACTCAGAAAGATCTCTCAGTGGGCTCAGAGAGCAATAGCTAGACTGGGGTGCACTAAACTTTCCAGGTCCTCTTTGAGAAGCTGTGCCCTCTGATTGTCAAGGCAGAAGAAGGTCTAGGATTATGTAGATTCTGATGATACAAGCATGGGAAATGTTTAATAAAATTATGACTGAGGAGCTCCAGAATCTCTGAGTTTACACAACATTAACTACTAGCAGAAGTGATCAGGAACCACCTCAACCCCAGAATATCTCAATAATTAGACACATTAGAGCCCACAACTGAATGGTATAAATGACTTACCTAAAGTCCTTGGGAATAATGAGATGGTACAATGGGGAGGACACTTCCCTTACAGGTGACTTAGTCAAGTTGGGTCCCTGGCACCCCATATAGTCTACAAGCTCCACCAGGAGTAAGCCACATCACCAGATGTGGCCCCAAAACAAAATCGTACAGGGTGGTAGATATTAGTGAAGGATAAAGGTGTGCAAACCTTGTAGAAATGAAGTTAATGGGGAAGTCCAGGGAAAAAGTTGATGAAGAATGAGTGAGTCAAAGTAAACTATAAAGGCAAATCTGTCATTGCGATAGTTGGTTATAAGTATGTGTGCAAGTGTGTGTTTGTGTGTGTGTGTGTGTGTGTGAGTGAGTGAGTGATCAAAAGACAATGTGATAAAAAAGCTGCACTATTTGCATCTGCCTGAGAAAGACCCTTACTACTAATACAGGGAAGAAGTGTGCTTGGGAGTTCAGGAGGGAGTTCTCCAAAGATTCAGAAGTTATAGGACTAGAAAGAACAGGGTGAGAAATTCCTACAGGGGAAGAAATGGGAAGGAATCTGGGGTAGCTCCTTCTATACAATATATAGAGAGGGAAAGAAAGACTAACCAAAAGTAGGGGCATAGAGCAACAGAGTGGTTTGCTTATGTGAGGTCCTGGATTCAAACCCTGGCACCACAAAATATAAGTAAATTAAAAAGGAAAATGAGCAAAGAAAAATTGAGCAAAGCACACACATATGCTTATTGGAGCACAATTATAAAAAAAATTTTGTGTAAAACAAGTGAAATTCCTTACCGGCAGCTTCTCCCCTGCTGTCAAAACATCCTATATTCTATCTCAGATATTCATGCTGACACTTTTATTTCTGCAGACTCAGTTATTGAGCTAGTAGCCTCTGCCTCTTGCAGTTTCCAACTGGACAAAGAGCTTAGTGAGAGCTCAAGAAAGGATGAAAAGGCAGAATCAGATTCTTATTCAGTGGAGAATGAGACATAACAAACCCTGCTGCTAGAAACCGAGATTTTGAATATGACAATGGAACCCAAACAGAAGAGGGAAAGAATTCAGCCATGCATCCAGAAATGAGCTCCCCTTCCCCTTAACCCAGAGACAGCACTTGACAGGAGGAGGCATGCATGACCATCTTCGTCCCCAGCATCTGTGTTCCACACTAAACAAGAAATCCATTTCTTTACTAGAACTGGAAATCTGTGTTCATTTGTGTAAAGCGGACTGCAGTCTGACAGGCTACTATAGATACTGAAAGTGAACAAACACAGCTCAAAGAGTAGGGGGTGAGAGTTTTTCATGGAGTTAATTGGTTCAGTCTATTAGAGAGCAAGAGCTTGAGAGTTTGATAAAGTCCCCTCTTTTAAGGGAGCTACATGAAGGCATACCTATGACCAGGGACTGGGCCTTAGACTGTGCATTGGAGTTTCACTGGGGATCACAAGCCAAAGGGGAGAGAATCTACAAATCAGGGGGACTAGCATCATCTACTCAAACAGCATCTCCTAGACTGACTCCAAAAATCAATCCACCAAGTTTCCTGGGTTCTTCTGGTATCTTTTGAATTCAGGGCTGAGAGATAGTACTTGTAAGGTAAAGTTCTTATCCTGTATGCACAATCAGCTAGGTTAGGAGTTGCCTCTGACTACCACTGGATGTGACTTTCCAAAATGAATAGTCACTGGATATGACCCCTCCCCAAATTGATGACATAATAATAGAAATAAACAAATGTAAAAAATACATTTTCTAGGAATTGCTAGCCTCTTCAAAGACATATGATTAAAATAGAATAGTAACAAAAAAAACTGAGGCCAGAGAGATAGCACAGGGGTTAGGTACTTGTCTTGCATGCATCTGACCCCAGTGTGATCTCCACCAAAATATATGGCACCCCCAGCACCACCAACAGTGATCCCTGAGCATAGATCAAAGAGTGAAAACAAAACAAAACAAAAACCCTGATTCACAGTGGAAGTCATTCTGAACCAAAGTGTCAACAGGAGACAAGAACCACTGTATCACATATTACACCCGAAAATAAAAATGTGGAGTAAGGAAGGGAATGGTGAGTCATAGAAAAGGATGCCTGATGCTAACACAATTAAAATCTGCCTCCAAGGTGTAAGTAGCAGTTTGGACAGATAGTATTTAGATCAGCAATGTACTTAGAGAAGACAGAAAAAAGAAAGATATTTTTTCTTTTTTCTTTTTTTTGGTTTTTGGGCCATACCTGTGATGCTCAGGGGTTACTCCTGGCTATGTGCTCAGAAATTGCTCCTGGCTTGGGGGACCATATGGGACGCCAGGGGATCAAACCAAGTTCTGTCCTAGGTCAGTGCGCGGAAGGCCCTACTACTTGCACCACAGCACTGGCCCAAAAGAATGATTTTTTAACTGAGACTACAGATAGTTGACAAAAGGCATTGCTCAGAGAACAGAGTCAATCTAAGAACCACAAATATCCTAAAGAAACGCATTATTATCAGTGATCACCCTGGGGACTGAAGAAGTAGTAGGACTCTTGCCATGCCCATTGCCGACCTGGGTTTGATCCATGGCATCCCACATGGTCCGCAGGAGTTATTCCTAAGTGCAGAGCCAGGAGTAACCCCTGAGCATCTCCAGGGGTGGCCCAAACACCACCCCTCAAAGTGATCTTAATGAAATAAAATCTTTGCAGGACAGGAAGAAAATTTTAATCTTGCAAATATAAAAAGCCTCTCAGTTCAACCAAAAGAATTTCAAAACATACTTTACCAAAACCTTAATTTAGAAGGCTAAGTGGGTAACTGTGTATGTAGTAGACAGAAAAACATACCCACAAATGAGCAAAATCAGAAGGGTTGCAACTTTTTAAAGTCTTGAGAGCAGAAAAATAATGTCAACATTTACAAAAAATTTAAAAGAAAATATATAAACCAGGAATACTGTGCCCATATTATTCTAGTTGTGAATCAAAAGGAGAATTCTGTATTGCAGTTGGATTTCAAAAATATGGATCCTAGGTATGGCAGCTTGAGAAAGTTATTTGAAGATGCAAACTCTTGATGATTAAATTGTGAGTCAAAATAGAGATTTTCTTCAAAGAAATTATAATATATAATACTTAAAAAGAACTTAAATGGCAATTCAAAGAGTTAAATAGTAATTTTTATATATGTGGATCTGAAGATAAAGGTCAGTAGTAGAATAAAAAACAAACAAACAAGCAAAAAGGTCAAAAGTAATTCTTAACAATTCTGAAACCCTTAGGATAAAGCAGAGATATTATAACCAGATAATGAAGGGAAGGAGAATGACAGAGAAGAAACTTGGAGAAAACAAGAATCGGTACAAAAGAAAATAAAAATATAAAATTTTAAGTGCTATGATATTTTTTGGTGGAGGCCACACCCAGCAGTGCTCCTGGGTTACTCCTGACTCTGCTCAGAAATTGCTCCTGGCTTGTGGGACCATATGAAATGCAGGGATCGAACCCACATACATCTTAGGTCAGCTTAATTATCACTGATAGAATAAACTACAAAAATTTGCATCTGTGCCTTCTTAAAACAGACCAAAACTAAGAGATATGGAATAGCTGTTAGTACTTACTCCAGAAGTTTCAATTTCCCCACAGGTGCTAGGCTGAAAAGTAGAAGAGGCAGGCAGCTTTCCCCCTCCACAGACTAAAGAGGCCTCAAAGGCATCATCAACAAAGAAGAGAAACTGAGCTCACAGTGGGGCTGGGGAATAAAAGATTGATAGAGGGTGTGGTGTGAATATTGTATATGTGAAACTCTATCATTGACAATATTATAAGTCAGATTGCCTAAATTTTTAAAAGAAATTATTATTATTAATTAATTAATTAATTATTATTATTATTATTATTTTGGTTTGGCCAAACACAGTAGTGTTTAAGGGTGACTCCAGGAACTGTACTCTGGAATCACTCTGTGTGGGTTCCAGAGACCATATGGGATGCTGGGAATCGCTCTATCCAGTATACTATTGCTCTGTCCCTGAAGAAATTATTCATTTTTTTTGGTTTTTGGGTCACACCGGCAATGCTTAGGGGTTATTCTTGGCTCCAGGCTCAGAAATTGCTCCTGGCAGGCACGGGGGACCATATGGAATGCCGGGATTTGAACCGATGACCTCTTGCATGAAAAGCAAATGCCTTACCTCCATGCTATCCGGCCCCGAAGAAATTATTTTAAAGGACACAACTGGGAATCATGGGGCAGAAACGGAGCGTATAGCCCCTTTTGGGGGGTTGAGAGGAAGCCATGGCTTTCTCTCTCTCAATCTTTCTCTCTATCTCCCCCCCTTTCATCCCCCCTCTCCTCTCACTTTGTGAAAATGCTGGCACCACAGCTTTCCATTCCCCCCCCCAAAAGAAAATGAAACTGTAGATTTCATAAGAATTTTAAAAAATTGTATGCAGTTAATTTGTATTAAAAATTCTTTTCCTGGGGCCGGAGAGATAGCATGGAGGCAAGGCATTTGCCTTGCATGCAGAAGGTCAGTGATTCGAATCCAGGCATTCCATATGGTCCCCTGAGCACTGCCGGATGTGACCCAAAAGCCAAAAAAAAAAAAGAAATCTTTCCTAACAAATGAAACACCTCACACTTTTAAGTAGATTCTACCATGGTACACCACTAATCAAACCAAGCCTTTCTTAGTATAGAGTTCCAAGAGAGTGAATCTGGTTTAAGCATCATCTTAATCCCCCATTTTTGTTTTGTTGTAAATAAGAAAAAAGCTACTGATTTATAGAGTCATGAAGTCACTGCAGGGAGAAATGGCCCTGAGGAGGGACCAGGAAATGTTTCTCTGGAAAGGCAGTGAAGCAGCTCAGATTCTCTGTCCAAAGGGTTAAGTGTTTTGTAAGTACTGTGCGATCTGCCAGAGGAACAGACTGAAACCTTTCAGCTGACATTTTTTTTCAACACCAGGCTTGTTTGGGTAGTCTGGATCAGGTGGCAATAGCACCAAAAGCTTGGTTTCCCAGTTGGAGTCAAAACATTTGCTGAGAAAACCCATAAATTGGCTAGACGAAAGTAAATAGGACGGAAAGGAAAGGAAAGGAAAGAGGAAGTGAGCACAGGGCTCCGGAGACAGCAGTGTTGGAGGACACTCACATTGAAAGAAAGGGCAGGCAAGAATGGATGATCCAGTCAATAGCTCCATTCATTATTTCAGTGACAGAAGGGAGTTAGCACCTCTGAGCCAGACCCAGCTGTATAACATGAATATACATATAAATACACTTTTATTATCTAATTACATCAGATTAATCATTGGCTTTCCGATTGCAATTGAGGAAGTTACTTAACATTAAGAGGGAGAGGGAACATCTAGATAGAAGCACTACGGGGAGCAGAGGGAGAGAATCAGACTGGATTAGCCAATTAGTATGTCTTTTCTGTACCCTGTTTTACTCCTGGTGGAAGCTAGAGTACGCAAAGAAGGTATAAGAGGAAAGGACTCCAAGAGAACCACCTTGGGGCTATGGAGTGCCATGTTCGGCTCTTGTTGACCCTTCCATTGGCTCAAAGAACTAATAGATCATACTGATCTTGTAATATCACAGGAGCAGTAGGCTGCCCCCATCAGATTCACATATTCACCAAGACCTCTGAAGCTCAAGCACCCATGGAAACAAGAATATTTGGGCAGAACAATTGTGTACATCGAACTCAAGGGAGAGATTATTTCCATTTCCTTGTATCTTATATAAATGACAAAGTATAGTGTAGTAGGAAGAACATTCTATATTGAATTAGAATCCACTCCAGTGTCACACTATTATTGTCCTCCATCTTCATGGTGCCATCTGTAAGTCATGCCCTACCATGAATGCACAACTTGCACATTTTTAAATACTAGTAGTCCTAAGGCTTCTGGTAGAATTTGGTGGTCTATTCCAACAATTTGAAATTTTCAGAGACCTTACTACTATTATCAGCATATTTTTACATAGGTAGGTATTGTCATCATCAAATGACAGGTTATGAGATGAAGAATATTCTGTACTATAATCAGCATTTGTTTTAAATTGCATACTCAAGATTATTGGAATAGATGAAATAATTTCCCACTTATCACTTTGACCTTAATCGAAGTTGCTTGGAAGTATTTTGTTCCAATTTTTCCCTACATAATTTTAAGATTTAGGGCCCGGAGAGATAGCATAGCAGTGTTTGCCTTGCAAGCAGCTGATCCAGGACCAAAGGTGGTTGGTTCAAATCCCGGTGTCCCATATGGTCCCCCGTGCCTGTCAGGAGCTATTTCTGAGCAGACAGCCAGGAGTAACCCCTAAGCACCGCCGGGTGTGGCCCGAAAACAAACAAACAAACAAACAAACAACAACAACAAAAAAAAGATTTAACTATAAAATTTTCTTAGACTGGAAGGGATCAGCTTTAGTTTTTGAAGCTGACCTTGGTTAGAGATTTTATTTTAAAACATTCTAGTTATGGGGACCGGAGCAATAGCACAATGTTAAGGTGTTTGCACAAGGCCAACACAAGACAGACCTGGTTCGAATCCTGGCATCCCATATGGTTTCCTGAGCCTGCCTGGAGTGACTTCTGAGCACAGAGCCAAGAGTAACTCCTGAGCACGTTCAGGTGTGACCCCAAAATCAAAATAACAAAACAAAACAAAACATTCTGGTTATGACAAATTTCTCTGGTAAATTAAAAAGTTCATTCCACTTGTGTTAACACTTAAGCCTGTTAGAAAAGACAATATCAATTCTTCCAGCGGGCATAAAAATACTGATTTATGTATAGAATTTTTGCCCCATTTTTTTAAAAATAAAAACAAAAATGTGAAGGTAAGAGACAGTTTTTGAGTAACTGGAGTCTTAGTAAATTTCCATTGTTTGCAACTATACAAATAAACATTTCTGGACAATGCTGTTAATTAGCATTGCCTGGGTAAATATCTGCATCTATATAGACAGCAATAAATTACTTCAGTAATTCAAAAAAGTAAAAAATTACTTTTTTTTCTGGGAAGTTGTTTTACTTTTCCCTTGAGTGTTTCTGATTTATTCAAATTATTTTTAATCATAGTGACAGTACCAACATTTTAGCTTGTCTGCTGAATTTAATATACCCTCAAGTCATAAGGGCTTATGTAGTAGTCACATCGCCTCTTATAGGGTTTAAGTTCTTGCCATTCATTCTTTAAGGGTTACCACTGTCTTACAAGAGAAATTGATGCAGATTCTTTCATTGTCTTTCTATTCCTAACTGTACTTTCTCATGTACAACATTGCTCACTGTCCCCTGGAACTTTGTCCATGCCCTTCAACCTTGTATGTAGAAATTATTTTCTTGCCCAACTTTAAGGGGAGCATGCTTCCAGTACTCAGCTGAAGAGCAGTGATTTGGACTCAACTTGTAGTTGAAATACAGGCAAGGCACTGCTGGGGCAGGGATTGAAATCAGGTCTCTCTCTCTCTCTCTCTCTCTCTCTCTCTCTCTCTCTCTCTCTCTCTCTCTCTCTCTCTCTCTCACACACACACACACACACACACACACACACCACATAGAGTCCCCTGGACCTGGTCAGCAGCTGGAGACTACCTTACCTTCTGTTCTACTGATTTTCTGGTGGCAGATTGGTCTCACTTGCTCTCTGGCAATTAGAAGCCAACACCATCAGTGAGGCTTAGACTCTGAGAGGTTGGGCTCATAACCCTTGCCCAGAGGCACAGTCAAGACTATAGGTTCCAAGGGTATGAGACAATGCCTAGCTCTCCAGTACCCTAGTCAGTACAACATCTGCAACATCAAGAAATGCTCTGCCTTTTCTTATGTCCACCATACATCTTCAGGGGTGGGCAGGCGTCTGTCTATCCTCTCAATACTGAAGCAGATCTAAGCACTTTGAAGTGTGACCTTTCTTCTTCTCTCTTCTATCTTCTTCTTTCTTTCTTTCTTTCTTTCTTTCTTTCTTTCTTTCTTTCTTTCTTTCTTTCTTTCTTTCTTTCTTTCTTTCTTTTCTTTCTTTCTTTCTTTCTTTCTTTCTTTCTTTCTTTCTTTCTTTCTTTCTTTCTTTCTTGTCTTTCTTTTTTCTTTTCTATTCTTTTCTTTCTCCTCCTTCCTTTCTACCTCCCTTCCTCCCTTCTTTCCTCCCTCCCTCTCTTCCTTTCTTCTTCCCTCCCTCCATCTCTTCCTTTCTTCTTCCTTACTACCTCCTTCCTTCCTTTCTTCCTTCCTTCCTTCCTTCCTTTCTCTCTTCCTCCTTCCCTCCTCCCTCCCTCCCTAATTACCAAAATCTAGTCAGTGCTCTTATTATCCTGGACTTTGAGAGCCAGGCCAAGCCTTTAGCCTTGAAGAAGAATTTAGATGATTATGGGGATTCCATTCCTCCATGCCAGGACTGGCTTAGGAAAGGGCCTGGGAACAATGACAGCCAAACAGATAGAAAGAAAAAACAATGGTACAAGTAAGGAGAGGCTTGAAGACTTTGCCTCATCAGAAAGAAGTGCTCATATTCCTTCATATATGTTTTGTTGAGAAGGTTGTGGTCAAGGCTATCTATTAATACCCTCTTTTAAACAAAAGGAGACAAACTAGAAGACCAAGTTAAGCACCACTAATGATGGAAGAAAATTATGAGAAGAATCTGGTGCTTAAGGACCATAATATGGAGCCTCTCTATTACCCAGTCCTAGACCTGTCTTCACTCAGAGCCCTCTTCCTTTGAGAAAAACAAACCAAACAAAAAAGTCATTATATTTAAGCCAATTTCTGTTAAGATGGAGTGGTGGTACAAGCAGTAAGGCTTCTGCCTTGCCTGCACTAGCCAGGACGGACGTCGGTTTGAGTCCCCAGCATCCCATATAGTCCCCTAAGCCAGGAGCATTTTCTGAGTGCAAAGACAGGAGTAACCCCTGAGTGTCACTGAATGTGGCCCAAAACCAAAAAAAAATTTTTTTGTTATGTATAGATAGCCAAAAAATAAGCCGTCAGATCATTTGAATCAGATTATAATGGTGAGTCAATTAAATTTTATAAATGGCAAATAGCCCATGATTCATCAAGGTCCCCATAGAAAACAGGTGTCCAAACACTTCTGCTGTTCATTTACCAGGTAGATCTCTATGAGGTGAACATTGCCAAACATGGGTCAGGGCACTGTGGACATAGAAATTCCTTGAGTAGCTTCAGCCCTTAGAGCTGAGGAATTTCACTTCATCTTCTAGAATCATAATTTATTTGGGTCTCTCTCTGTCCTGCAGCGACCACTACCTAGGTGTGGATGTTCCTGCCCTAATGGTTCTTTGGAAGATAGGTCAATATAACTGGTGTGTGCTGTGGGGAGCTAAGGGAGAAAGCCCTATCCCAAGTTCCCACCACTATTGGCCTATAACCAGCCACTTGACTTGCAGAAGAAAGCTTGTTTGGGGGAGAAATGTTGCTTTCCCCCCTCCTGCTTTCTAGCATATCGCTTTAGCCTAGTCTCATTGTTTTAAAGTTTTATCATTCCTATAAAGAAATCTGATGATTTTAGATACCCTATTTGTAGTTCTAACTCTATATGCTTTCTTCCATAGAAGTTCTATCAGAGTTGGTAAATGGAATAAGGGTTAACCATCTTTTCCATGCAAACCTTTGTTGATAAATGTCAACTGATTTAGGACCCTGTAGGAAACAAGATTTAGATAATAAATATGAAAATGAAAAGGGCAGTAGTTCTCATGGTAGTGTTCTAGAAGTTGATTTCTATGCCAAATATGGAAAAATATGCCATTTTATAAAAAAATTATTATATCAGGCATCACGCAAAGCATCTAGAAGCATCTAACAACCCAAAGATGATGATTTTTTTTTTGGTTTTTTGGGCCACACCCATTTGATGCTCAGGGGTTACTCCTGGCTAAGTGCTCAGAAATTGCCCCTGGTTTGGGGGGAACCATATGGGACACTGGGGGATTGAACTGCCATCCTGATCCTTGCCTTGCAAGGCAAACACCTTACCTCTAGTGCCACCTCGCCGGCCCCCAAAGATGATGATTTTAGATACCCTACTTGTAGTTCTAACTCTATATGCTTTCTTCCGTAGGGGTCCGAGAGGTAGATAGGAATTAAGGCATTTGTCTTGCATATGGCTGACCTAATTCAATCACCAAAACCTTTGGAGTGTTCCCTGAGCAGTGCTGGGTGTGGCCCAAGCCCTTCAGTAAAAATTCCTAGATCAGTAATCACACGTTAGGTGTTTATAAGGCACAATGAATAAAGGTCTTTCAGAAATTGTGCTAGTGACTATGGAAGTAGATAAATACAATAGGTGATTTGCCAAGATTCTGAGAGGTCAGTGTTTTCTGGACAGCATTGATAGCATTTTCTCTGTTTTATGGTGGGGTGTGAGGGGACGCAGAGAGACAAAGAAGTCATTGCTCAGTTCTGAGTTTTGCATTAGTCTAAAGTTGACAGACATCTAAAAGCAAAGTGCTTTTGACTTTTTCATTCTCAGAAAGCTGAATTTGTTGAAGAAGAGTTTCTGCTGGCATTCCAAAATCTATATTTTGATACCAAGAAAAGGTATACAACTTACTGCATAAAGTTTATATATTAAGCTTAGAGAAGTATGCATGCTGATTGAAGTGTCTGGCACATTCAGAGGGCCATGAAATAGGGAGAAGGAAAAACAAAAAATTTAGATGCTAATATTTAGCCCTACTTGCTGTCAACTTCCATTCCAAAACACTTCCGAATTAAGCTATAGAGGTGAAAATAGAAAAGGTGGTACCGTACATTCCAGGTCCACTCATTCAGTAAATACTTGTTTTTGAAGAGCCTGGCATTATTTCAGGTTCTTGAACTACATCACTGAACAAAACAAATGCCTGTCCTTCAGACACTTATATTCTAACGGGGAGGGGAAGGCACAGTAATATGCAGTGAAGAAAGTAGATTCCTCTATTCAGTTGATCAAAGAATGAGGGAAGGGTTGAAAACCAGGTGGTAATTGAAAGCTTGCACTCTTTGCCATTTTTCTATAGTTTTCAACTATAGCTTTTAACCTTTGGAAATCTCCAAAGAAGCCAGTTTCATTAGTGACAATAGGCAACAGGGTTCAGGCCTCTCCTGAAGTGAAGGAGACAACATGTGTGTTACATGTATTCAACATAATGAGAATCACCCATGAAAATACTTAAAGATGGGAACAGACCTCAGGGGAGGCCACAACTCAGCAGTACATCCTGAAGCCTTAAATTTCCTCTGTTCTAAACTCTGCTTTTGGAAAAGGAAAAGACGTCCACAAATTAAACCCAAACCTCCTACAAAATGGCCTAAAGAATGAGTAATGGCATGCATCTGATTTACACTCATGTCCACTCTCTAGGGGACCCTCAGCTCCACCAAAACCCCACTGCAGGGTTTGGTCATTTGCAAATGTAAACCCACTACTGGCCTCTTCCCATCAGTCACAGCCTAGCACTGCAGGGGCTTCCCGAAACATTCCTTTGTGTTTTCTTGTTCTCTTTTCTAAAGTCACCACCAAGAAAATATTCAATAAGTAAAATTACCCATGACATATAATTTTATCCACATTTCTTACAAAGGTTGTCTCTTCCAGACTTCAATGGCTAGTTGAAGCCATCAGGAAAGGATTACTGTTGTTATGAAATGTGTAAACAGTTGATTATATGAGATTCTCATTAGCTTTGGCATCTGGCAGGCTACCCACGTGTTTGAGGTGTCATGCATGCATGCATGTGGAAAGAGGAATCACTAAATAGACACGCACCTCCCGTACAGTAGGTGATCATTGAAGGTTAAGAATGCAGGATTTAAATGTAAAATGAACTTGCAAACTCGCCATTTATCCTAAAAGAATCACTTCCCTTGGCAAGAGTCTACCACAGGCTGAACACATGGTTCAGGTCTAACTAATCTTTTAAATTATTTTCCCCTGATCATTGTGGTGGGCTCAGTGAGGGACAAAGGATCCCACCTAAACCAATTAGAGTTTTACCCAGGAATTGGGTTAGCACTGTTGTCAAAAGAATCTATTACTTTCTGTGCACAGTTTATTACCACAGTAGCTAAACTGGTGGCATGTGAATCTGGAGCTGTTTCAACAACTTTACCTTCGTCTAGGGAGAGAGGCTCAAGCTCAAGTCTGGAAAATAGGGATTTGGTATACTGAAAGATTGCTTGATTCCTGGCTCTGAAAGCTCCTGGAGCTAGATGAACTTCCTGGGATACAAATTACTCTCCCTTGCTTCTATAAAGTTAAACTAGTTTTTTTCATTTGTGATCAAATCAGCAGTAACACACACAGTATCACAGATAAAACTCACTGGTTAAGCAGCTGCATGTTCCAGGTAATGGCCCCACATGCTTTATTCACAGTATCTGATAAACTCTGCTTAGTGGTACTTCAAATTGAATGATATCATTCTATTTCAGAGCAGGAGAGTAGGAAAAGGAACAGTAAGATTAAGTTGCCTGTAAAAAAAAAAAAAAAAAACTGTTTAGCAAGTGATCTCGTGCAGAATTTAAACTTTTTCCACTCATAAGCCCTTTTTGCCTGAGAAATACAAACAAGGCCAAGAGCTGCCAGGAACACCTCAGATTCACTGCATGGCTGACCTTTGAATTAATTTCTGATCCTTGTGTATTCAGAAACCTTTCACTGTTGCCAGTTTTTTTTCTTCTCTCCACCCGTCCCATTCAGTTACACAACCTTACACGGTATTGTGACCACAGTTGAAAAAGCTAAGTTCCAGCAGAGATTTGAGTAGTCAACACTAAGAATCCCAAATCCAGGGCATCCAGTAGCATGATGGACAAAGACAGAATATCAGAAGACTGAACGTCATAATTTATTCTTACATACTCATTTACTTTTAAGTGGGGATAAATAAAACCTTATAAATAATAGATTATTGGTTTGATTTGGGGGATGATACTAGGACTTACTCCTAGCTCTGCAAAGAATCACTCCTGGTGGTGCTAGGATGATTGAATGTGGTGCTAGGGATCAAAACTGGGTCAGCTACAAGTGAGGGAACTGCCTTACCCACTATTCTATCCAGCCTGAAGTAAAGAATTATAAACAATGTTGAGAAACTGTATGTAAATTTATTCCAATGCATCTTTCCCTTCTTTCCATTTGTTGTCTTTCAATGACCAAATGTTATATAGCTGTGCCTACCTGTGGTGCCTGCACATTTAGTAGAAAAATTTCCCAGGATCCACATCAGGCTGCAATGTCGCACACTCAGCTGAGGTGTTCACCAAAAGTCACACACACACCCCTTTTATTTTACTTCACATGTGCTTGCGGGGCAATTGTACCCCATTAGTTGTGGTGCTCATGCACATCTGCCTACATTGTGGCCGGAAATCAGTTGTGCTGCCAAAAATCACAGATGACAGAGCTGCTGGGATCATGCTGAGCTCAGCTGAGCTCGGGCAGCAGCACCAAGGATTGAACTGGGGGCCTTTCACTTACAATGCAGATGTTCTCAGCTGTGGAACTATCCCCTAGGTGCCCCAATAACTTTTAATAATTGCTTTATGGAGATATAACGCACATGCAATGGGATTTGTCCACTTAAAATGGGAAGTTCAAAGGCCTTTAGCATATTCATAAACCTGTGCATTCATCATCACACTCAATTGTAAGACATGTTTATTATCCACCTCAAAAAAACCTCCCACAGCCTTTATCTATCATTTTCTCTTCTCCTGACTTCCTGTTCTCTCCACACTCAACAATCTCTGCTCTACTTTCTGTTTTTATCGAGTCCTTAATTTTGGACCTTAAAATAGAAACAGATTCTTCTTTAGTTAATGTCTTTTAAAAAAAATTGAAGTATGGAGCCAGAATGATAGCACAGTGGTAGGGCATTTGCCTTGCATGCAGCTGACCCAGGACAGACCTGGGTCAATCCCCGGCATCCCACATAATCCCCCAAAGCCAGAAGCAGTTTCTGAGCACATGTCACAACCCGTGAGCATCACTGGGTTGACCCCCAAAACAAAAACAATTGAAGTATATTTGTCATATTTGTTTCAGGTACGCAATGTGATTTTATATTTGCATTACAAAATGTTCACACTACCTCTAGTTAATGTACATCATGCCAGTGTTGCTAAATTTACTTTGCAAAATGAGAAAACTTAGGATCTACTAAAGCAATTTCCATATATGCAATGCAATATTAGCAATAGGTGCCAGGCTATGCATGGTATCCGAAGACTTAAATAGATTATAACTGGAGTATGAACCTCTTTGACCTCCTACCTGACTTTTGCACCTTCACCTCTGGACAAACTACCAATTTGTCCCACATCTAAGGACTTAGGTTGTTAGTTTTTAGTTTTCTTCCTTTAGATTTCACATATAAAATCATACAGTATTTCCTCTGTCCAGTTTGTTTCATCTAATATATCCCCAAAGTCTGTCCCTTATTATTGTAAGAGTATATTACTTTTTTAAATAATATCTTACCTACATGTAAGTAATAATATCTTACCCAAAAGGTATATAGAACAACATGTAGGTAAATTTTACCTACATGTTTTTCTATATACCTTTTGTTTTGGGGTCTGATATCAAGGTCTTTAATCAATTTGGATTTGATCTTTGTTGCCTGGTGTTAGATGGAGGTTTGAGTTTACTTTTTTGCATGTGTGGCTGACAGTGTCCCAACACCCATTTGTTGAAGAGGCTTTCCTTGTTCCGTTTGCATTTCTTGTCCCTTTATCAAAGATGTAAATTGATTGTATGCCTGGGAACATTCTCTGAATACTCAAGTCTATTCCACTGATCTGAGGGTCTCTCTTTATTCCAATATCATCGCTGTTTTAATGACTATTGCTTTGTAATACAATTTAAAAGTTGGAGAAAGTGATGCTCCCATATTCCCTTTCTCAAGGGTTGTTCTAGCTATTGTGGTGTTTATTGTTCCACATGAATTTTAGGAGTGTTTGGAACCACTTCTTTGAAGAGTGTCATGTGTATCCTTAGAGGGGATTGCATTAAATCTGTACAATGCTTTTAGGGAGCATTGCCATTTTAATGATGTTAATTCCTCCCAATCCATGAACATGTAAATTACCTTTTTATAATGATTAGTTTATTGTGTGAGTATGCACACACATTCCATATTTGCATATATTTGTGCACAATAACAGAGACTTAAAAAATCCATATATTGACGATACTCTGACTGTTTTCATATATTGCCTATAATAAATACTGCTATGAAGAAAGAAAGAAAGAAAGAAAGAAAGAAAGAAAGAAAGAAAGAAAGAGAGAGAG